>NC_044347.1:16834973-16944069 GCF_007364275.1 Archocentrus centrarchus | reverse complement strand
ACGGGAATTTTTGGTCAAAACGAAGCCCAACTTCAGGGGCCTAGTGTGACAAGACCATTGAATTGAATACGAAGCCTTCGATAACTTTAGATGCCCTATGTCTCTAAATGATGCTGAGCCATTTTGGTGTTTGTGGGTCAAATGCTGTAGGAGAAGTTCGCGCAAATACAAGGTGAGCGAAATTGCTGACTCGGCGAAAGCCAAATTTCAAGTCAACCTGGTGGATTTCCTGTGGGTCATGGAGGGGTGCCTCAAGAGGATTTATTGTTTGTCCAGACATGCTCTATGTGTGACGAGAATTTCATGACTCTAGGGCAAACTTGAATGTGGCCTCTCGCATAAGGGCCCCGAAAAATGAAATTTCCAGGGGGCGCTGTGGAGCCGTGTTTTGGAGTTAGTTTGTGGCGACATTAAAATACGTAATTTTTCGCCAGAACTGACCACCATGCAAAAAATGGTGACTTTTCGCGGATGTTCAGGGGGTCAAATTTAGGTTCAAAGAGAGAGAAAGTATAATAATAATAAAGAAAAATAATAATAAAGAATAATGGAGAATTCGAGCAAAAACAATTAGGCGTTTTCCCAGTCACCCCGACGCATACCTTTTCGGAAACGTCTCGACCTGACCCACGTCCCTATGAGGTCGGGGGTCACTGGCGACCGCGTCCCATGCGACCGTGGGGATTTTAACGCATTTTGGGGTATGTGGCATAGTGAATCCAATAGGCTCCTCGCCGAGACTTCGTCGGCTCGGGCCTAATAATAATAAAGAATAATGGAGAATTCGAGCAAAAACAATTAGGCGTTTTCCCAGTCACCCGGACGCATACCTTTTCGGAAACGTCTCGACCTGACCCACGTCCCTATGAGGTCAGGGGTCACTGGCGACCGCGTCCCATGCGACCGTGGGGATTTTAACGCATTTTGGGGTATGTGGCATAGTGAATCCAATAGGCTCCTCGCCGAGACTTCGTCGGCTCGGGCCTAATAATAAAATTAAAACCGCAAGCGGTGATATCGGGCCCTCGCACTCCGCGCGCGTCGACCTGTGGCGCTCGTCGACCCGTGCCGCACTCGGAGGTTTTGTGATCGTGATGGGTCTCTAGAAAGTTGAATTCTTTTATAGGAAAAGGTATCTTTTGCTCTCGGCATAGACGCAATGGAATATTTGGGGGTGTGGTCACGGCTCCAGCATGCAAAATAGGGCATGGGTCTGATTGACTTTTTTGATGGGCTGTTTGTCTAGATGATGTGGAGCCAATTTGGTCTCACTGGGTGAAATGCCCTAGGAGGAGTTCATTCAAATAGCAGGCCTGAAAATGGCAAAAATTGACACTTTCAATTGAAGATGCTGGACTTCCTGTAGGGTTTGGAGTATGGCTCCAAGAGACTTTTTTGTATGTCTTAGGATGTTACATGAGTGTGCAAAATTTCAGAGCTGTAGATAAAATGTAACTCAGGGGCTAGCTAAAAAACATGGTATATTATGATATTTAAAGCTGCCAGTAGGGGGCGCTCTAACGTTTATGGACTTTATGCATATCAATGTGTTCAGGGCAGGAGGCTTATCAAATAGATGAGGATTTTGTAAGGAATGGTGAAAGATATTTCATGTATTTCAGAGCAAAACTAATTCTGTGGACGGTCATACAAATTTTCATTTGCTTCTGTAGGGGGCGCTATTGCGCCTACAGTCTTGAATCTGTAGTTATGGATTCAGCCTGGGTGTGTACATGAGTGATTAAATTTTCAGCCTGATCAGACAAAGCATGTGCGAACAAGTGCACAAACAATTTTGGTGGTGAGGGAGAAAAACAAAGGCCAAATTTAATGGCCTGGTGTGACAAGGCCGTTTAATATTTTGTAAAGATTTCCACAATATTTGATGGGCTACTTGTGTAGATGATCTGGAGCCAATTTGGTGTCAGTGGGTGAAATGCCCTAGGACGAGTTCGTTCAAATAGCAGGCGTGGAAATCGCAAAAATTGACACCTTCAATTGAAGATGGCCGACTTCCTGTAGGGTTTGGGGTATGGGTCCAAGAGACTTTTTTGTACGTCTTAGTATGTTACATGAGCCTGTACATTTTCATACATGTAGATAAAACGTAGCTCCGGGGCTACTCAAAAAACATGCTATTTTAAGATATTCCGAGCTGCCACTAGGCGGCGCTCTAACGTTTATGGACTTTATGCATATGAATGTGTTCAGGGCAGCATGCTTATCACACCACTGAAGTTTGAGCCAGATTGGGCAAGTTGGCTTTGAGTTACAGCCATTTTTGTGTTCATGGCGAATCATCGAACTTTGCCGTCCCATAAGGGTCACGCCCTTTTGTCAAAAAGTCACAGTTTTGAAAACACAGTAAGTCCAACTTCTTAAGGCTTTCCAGGTGAAATTTGAGATGGTTCTGCTAAACCACCTTGGAGCTGGACCTCCAAGTGTAAAATATGACATTTCCTGTTCCCACTAGGTGGCGCTGCGACTGATATTAAATATTGTCATATGTATGTGTTCAGGGGGGCACCCTCATCCTACTGGAGAAGTTTGATGCACATTGGATCATGTAGGTATGAATGAGAGGCAATCAAATTTCATGGCGAATGATCAAAGTTCAAAGGGGCATAAGGACCCCTCCCCCTTGGCAAAAACTCACCAATTTCGAGATTTAGATTCCCCTGGGGGTGTAGGTTAGACAAACCAAATATGAAGATGATAACGTCTAAAACCTCTGAGTTATTAGAAAAAGTGTGAGGGCTGCAAATCGCCAAATTTGCATAATTAATTCAAAATGGCGGACTTCCTGTTGGGTTTAGGGCATGGCTCCAAGAGGATTTTTTGTGCGCCTGGACATGATATACATGTGTATGAAGTTTCATTCATGTACGTGAAACACAGCGGTGGGGCTCCAGTTTAGGGGGCGCTAGCGAGCCATTTGGGCGCGCCCTTGCCCGAGCCCATTAAAATACTTAAATTTTCACCAGGTGTGACGCATGTGCAAAGTTTCATGAGTTTTTGAATATGATAAAGCCCCCAAAAAGCCAATTCATTTGCCTGAATAATAAAAATAATAATAATTAAAGCCGCAAGCGGCGATGAGCGGGCCCTCGCACCCGGCGCGCGTCGACCCCTGGCGCGCTCCAGCCAAGCCGCGCGTCGACCCGTGGCACGCTCCAGCCGAACCGCGCTCGGAGGTTCTCGCAGACGAGAGAGTAGCTGGCTCACCCGGCTGCTGACGGCTCAGCAGGCTAGCCGTACTTCGCGTCGATCGTCTCCCGCTTCCACTAGGTGGCGTCGGTGAGTGCCCACTAATTAATATGTCACAATGCTCTATGTAATGCCTGCAGCCATCAATGAAACTGTAATGACCATAGGATGATGAGTATCAGTGTCCTACTGATTTCCTGTTGCCACTAGGTGGCGTTATGAGTGTGAAACAAAGCTGATAGAGGGGTGTGTCCGGTCTCCCTTACCCTCCCATTAAGCCTGTGAAGTTTGAGGCAGATCGGACAATGTATGTCAGAGATGTAACAATTTGGTGCACTGTGGTATATGAGTAAAATCCCACATTTAGAGGGTTGCTACGGCAACACCGTTCAATATTCTACAAAACCATGAATATCTTTTGATGGGCTACTTGTGTAGATGATCTGGAGCCATTTTGGTGTGACTGGATGAAAAGCTGTAGTAGAAGATGATTCAAATAGCAGGCCTGAAAAATGTGAAAAATGCTGCAAAAATGACACCTTAATTAGAACATGTCAGGCTTCCTGTTGGATTTCGGCTATCGGTCCAAGAGACTTTTTTGTACGTCTTAGGATGTTACTTCAGCATGCACGATTTCAGGTACACAGACCAAGCACTGCCCTGGGGCTGATGTTTAGAACCTATCTGGGCCTGAAATGGAAAAAAAGTCCAAATTCAGAGGGTTGCTACGGCAACACCGTTCAATATTCTACAAAACCATGAATATCTTTTGATGGGCTACTTGTGTGGATGATCTGGAGCCATTTTGGTCTCACTGGGTCAAATGCCCTAGGAGGAGTTGAGGCAAAAAGGCCTGGAAAAGGCGAAAAATGCTGCAAAAATGACACTTTAAAGTGAACGTGGCTGACTTCCTGTTGTGTTTCGGCTATCGGTCCAAGAGACTTTTTTGTAGATGTTAGCATTTTACATCAGCAGGCACATTTTCAGGTACATAGAGAAAGCACAGCCCAGGGGCTGATGTTTAGAATCTCTGTGAATTTGAAATTGAAAAAAGTCCAAATTCAGAGGGTTGCCATGGCAACACCGTTCAATATTCTACAAAACCCTGAATAACTTTTGATGGGCTACTTGTGTAGATGATCTGGAGCCAATTTGGTGTCACTGGGTGAAATGCCCTAGGACAAGTTCGTTCAAATAGCAGGCGTGGAAATCGCAAAAATTGACACCTTCAATTGAAGATGGCCGACTTCCTGTAGGGTTTGGGGTATGGGTCCAAGAGACTTTTTTGTACGTCTTAGTATGTTACATGAGCATGTACATTTTCATACATGTAGATAAAACGTAGCTCCGGGGCTACTCAAAAAACTTGCTATTTTAAGATATTCCGAGCTGCCACTAGGCGGCGCTCTAACGTTTATGGACTTTATGCATATGAGTGTGTTCAGGGCAGCAGGCGTATCACACCACTGAAGTTTGAGCCAGATTGGGCAAGTTGGCTTTGAGTTACAGCCATTTTTGTGTTCATGGCGAATCATCGAACTTTGCCGTCCCATAAGGGTCACGCCCTTTTGTCAAAAACTCACAGTTTTGAAAACACAGTAAGTCCAACTTCTTAAGGCTTTCCAGGTGAAATTTGAGATGGTTCTGCTAAACCACCTTGGAGCTGGACCTCCAAGTGTAAAATATGACATTTCCTGTTCCCACTAGGTGGCGCTGCGACTGATATTAAATATTGTCATATGTATGTGTTCAGGGGGGCACCCTCATCCTACTGGAGAAGTTTGATGCACATTGGATCATGTAGGTATGAATGAGAGGCAATCAAAATTTCATGGCGAATGATCAAAGTTCAAAGGGGCATAAGGACCCCTCCCCCTTGGCAAAAACTCACCATTTTCGAGATTTAGATTCCCCTGGGGGTGTAGGTTAGACAAACCAAATATGAAGATGATAACGTCTAAAACCTCTGAGTTATTAGAAAAAGTGTGAGGGCTGCAAATCGCCAAATTTGCATAATTAATTCAAAATGGCGGACTTCCTGTTGGGTTTAGGGCATGGCTCCAAGAGGATTTTTTGTGCGCCTGGACATGATATACATGTGTATGAAGTTTCATTCATGTACGTGAAACACAGCGGTGGGGCTCCAGTTTAGGGGGCGCTAGCGAGCCATTTGGGCGCGCCCTTGCCCGAGCCCATTAAAATACTTAAATTTTCACCAGGTGTGACGCATGTGCAAAGTTTCATGAGTTTTTGAATATGATAAAGCCCCCAAAAAGCCAATTCATTTGCCTGAATAATAATAATAATAATAATAATAATAATAATAATAATAATAATAAACGAAGCAATTACAATAGGGCCTTCGCACAGTTCGTGCTCGGGCCCTAAAAATTAAAGCCGCAAGCGGCGTTTTACGGCCCTCGCTGCGTGCGCGACCGCCAAACCCAGCGCGAGCCGCAAGTGAGCCCCCGCGAACCCCCAGCGAGCCACCTACGAGCTCCGCAAATCTCCAGCCAGCCACCTGCGAGCCCCGCAAACCCCACTGCATGCCGCCTGAGAGCCGCTGCTCCTGCAACCTGCGACCTGCCTTCCCTGCGAACAACCTGCCCTGCAAACAGCCTGCAACCCACCTGCGAGCCACCTGAGATCCCCCTTCAAGCTGTCAGAGAGCCACCTGTTCTGCCAAATGTAATCCCCACTGGCAAAAGATGAAAATCTTGGCAAGGATGGACATGATAACACTGTTGAATCTATCTATTTGACTGTCGCGAAGTTGTCTACCTTTTTTCATGCATTTCAGAAAACCTAAATGTGATTCCCACCATCTAATGCTTTTGTTCCATCTGTAGGGGGCACTAGTGCACTTGTTGCTCTGAATCCACAAATCTAAATTAAGTCTTGTCCAGTACATAAGGGAAAGGAAATGGCAAGCAAAGTGCAGAAAGAGTGCGTGAGTGATTGCGCAATACGTGTGACAAGGTTGTGGTTTCTCCATAGTGACGTCATGTTGACATTGGGGTGGTGGTCACGGCTGCAGCGTGCAAAATAGGGCATAGGTCTGATTGACTTTTCTGATCAGGAGTATCTGACGAACATGTAAAAAAATTTTCATGCATTTCAAAGAAAGTAATGCGGTGGACCTCCATACAAAATTGCAGTTTCTTCTGCAGGGGGCGCTATTGCAGCAATCGCCATTGTTTCTCCACTTATGGATTCAGTGTAGGTGTGTTCATAAATGATTCCATTTTGGGGCAGATCGGGCAAAGCACGTGCGATTGATGGCAGGAAAGAGGACGGGAATTTTTGGTCAAACGAACGCCAAATTCAGGGGCCTCGTGTGACAAGCCCGTTGAATTGAATACGAAGCCTTCGATAACTTTGGATGCCCTATGTCTCTAGATGATGCTGAGCCATTTTGGTGTTAGCGCGTCAAATGCCCTAGGAGAAGTTCGAGCAAATATGAGGTGTCCAACAGTGCAAAATTGGCAAAAACAGAATTTCAAGCCAAGCTAGCGGATTTCCTGTGGGAATGTGGGCATGGGTCTCATTGACTTTTTTGATCGTGCTGGGGTACAGAATGTTTGTCTCGAATTGCATGCATGTCTGAGAAAGTAAATTGTTGGCTCCCCATATAAACGCAACGCACATTTGCGCTGTGGTGGCGCGTGTGGCGTGCAAAATTGGGCATAGGTCTGATTGCCTTTTCTGACCAGGAGGATCTGAAGATTGTGTAAAAAAATTTTCATGCATACCAGAGAAACTAATTTTGTGGACCCCCATACAAATTTTCATTTTGTTCTGTAGGGGGCGCTATGGCATCAATCGACGTGGTTTCTGCACTTATGGATTCAGTGTAGGTGTGTTCATAAATGATTCCATTTTGGGGCAGATCGGGCAAAGCATGTGCGATTGATGGCAGGAAAGAGGACCGGAATTTTTGGTCAAACGAAGGCCAACTTCAGGGGCCTAGTGTGACAAGACCATTGAATTGAATACGAAGCCTTCGATAACTTTAGATGCCCTATGTCTCTAAATGATGCTGAGCCATTTTGGTGTTTGTGGGTCAAATGCTCTAGGAGAAGTTCGCGCAAATACAAGGTGAGCGAAATTGCTGACTCGGCGAAAGCCAAATTTCAAGTCAACCTGGTGGATTTCCTGTGGGTCATGCAGGGGTGCCTCAAGAGGATTTTTTGTTTGTCCTGACATGATCTATGTGTGACGAGAATTTCATGAATCTAGGGCAAACTTGAATTTGGCCTCTCCCATAGGGGCCCGAAAAATGAAATTTCCAGGGGGCGCAGTGTAGCCGTGTTTTTGAGTTAGTTTGTGGCGACATTAAAATACGTAATTTTTCGCCAGACCTGACCACCATGCAAAAAATGGTGACTTTTCGCGCATGTTCAGGGGGTCAAAATTGGGTTCAAAGAGAGAGAAAGTATAATAATAATAATAAAGAATAATAATAAAGAATTAAAGCCGCAAGCGGCGTTTTACGGCCCTCGCTGCCTGCGCGACCGCCAAACCCAGCGCGAGCCGCAAGTGAGCCCCCGCGAACCCCCAGCGAGCCACCTACGAGCTCCGCAAATCTCCAGCCAGCCACCTGCGAGCCCCGCAAACCCCACTGCATGCCGCCTGAGAGCCGCTGCTCCTGCAACCTGCGACCTGCCTTCCCTGCGAACAACCTGCCCTGCAAACAGCCTGCAACCCACCTGCGAGCCACCTGAGATCCCCCTTCAAGCTGTCAGAGAGCCACCTGTTCTGCCAAATGTAATCCCCACTGGCAAAAGATGAAAATCTTGGCAAGGATGGACATGATAACACTGTTGAATCTATCTATTTGACTGTCGCGAAGTTGTCTACCTTTTTTCATGCATTTCAGAAAACCTAAATGTGATTCCCACCATCTAATGCTTTTGTTCCATCTGTAGGGGGCACTAGTGCACTTGTTGCTCTGAATCCACAAATCTAAATTAAGTCTTGTCCAGTACATAAGGGAAAGGAAATGGCAAGCAAAGTGCAGAAAGAGTGCGTGAGTGATTGCGCAATACGTGTGACAAGGTTGTGGTTTCTCCATAGTGACGTCATGTTGACATTGGGGTGGTGGTCACGGCTGCAGCGTGCAAAAAAGGGCATAGGTCTGATTGACTTTTCTGATCAGGAGTATCTGAAGAACATGTAAAAAAATTTTCATGCATTTCAAAGAAAGTAATGCGGTGGACCTCCATACAAAATTGCAGTTTCTTCTGTAGGGGGCGCTATTGCAGCAATCGCCATTGTTTCTCCACTTATGGATTCAGTGTAGGTGTGTTCATAAATGATTCCATTTTGGGGCAGATCGGGCAAAGCACGTGCGATTGATGGCAGGAAAGAGGACAGAAATTTTTGGTCAAACGAACGCCAAATTCAGGGGCCTCGTGTGACAAGCCCGTTGAATTGAATACGAAGCCTTCGATAACTTTGGATGCCCCATGTCTCTAGATAATGCTGAGCCATTTTGGGTTTAGTGGGTCAAATGCCCTAGGAGAAGTTCGCGCAAATACGAGGTGTCCAACAGTGCAAAATTGGCAAAAACAGAATTTCAAGCCAAGCTAGCGGATTTCCTGTGGGAATGTGGACATGGGTGTCATTGACTTTTTTGATCGTGCTGGGGTAAAGAATGTTTGTCTCGAATTGCATGCATGTCTGAGAAAGTAAATTGTTGGCTCCCCATATAAACGCAACGCACATTTGCGGTGTGGTGGCGCGTGTGGCGTGCAAAATTGGGCATAGGTCTGATTGCCTTTTCTGACCAGGAGGATCTGAGGATTGTGTACAAAAATTTTCATGCATACCAGAGAAACTAATTTTGTGGACCCCCATACAAATTTTCATTTTGTTCTGTAGGGGGCGCTATGGCATCAATCGACGTGGTTTCTGCACTTATGGATTCAGTGTAGGTGTGTTCATAAATGATTCCATTTTGGGGCAGATCGGGCAAAGCATGTGCGATTGATGGCAGGAAAGAGGACCGGAATTATTGGTCAAACGAAGGCCAACTTCAGGGGCCTAGTGTGACAAGACAATTGAAATGAATACGAAGCCTTCGATAACTTTAGATGCCCTATGTCTCTAAATGATGCTGAGCCATTTTGGTGTTTGTGGGTCAAATGCTGTAGGAGAAGTTCGCGCAAATACAAGGTGAGCGAAATTGCTGACTCGGCAAAAGCCAAATTTCAAGTGAACCTGGTGGATTTCCTGTGGGTCATGCAGGGGTGCCTCAAGAGGATTTTTTGTTTGTCCTGACATGATCTATGTGTGACGAGAATTTCATGAATCTAGGGCAAACTTGAATTTGGCCTCTCCCATAGGGGCCCGAAAAATGAAATTTCCAGGGGGCGCAGTGTAGCCGTGTTTTTGAGTTAGTTTGTGGCGACATTAAAATACGTAATTTTTCGCCAGACCTGACCACCATGCAAAAAATGGTGACTTTTCGCGCATGTTCAGGGGGTCAAAATTGGGTTCAAAGAGAGAGAAAGTATAATAATAATAAAAAAAATAATAATAATAAAGAATAATGGAGAATTCGAGCAAAAACAATTAGGCGTTTTCCCAGTCACCCCGACGCATACCTTTTCGGAAACGTCTCGACCTGACCCACGTCCCTATGAGGTCGGGGGTCACTGGCGACCGCGTCCCATGCGACCGTGGGGATTTTAACGCATTTTGGGGTATGTGGCATAGTGAATCCAATAGGCTCCTCGCCGAGACTTCGTCGGCTCGGGCCTAATAATAATAAAGAATAATGGAGAATTCGAGCAAAAACAATTAGGCGTTTTCCCAGTCACCCCGACGCATACCTTTTCGGAAACGTCTCGACCTGACCCACGTCCCTATGAGGTCAGGGGTCACTGGCGACCGCGTCCCATGCGACCGTGGGGATTTGAACGCATTTTGTGGTATGTGGCATAGTGAATCCAATAGGCTCCTCGCCGAGACTTCGTCGGCTCGGGCCTAATTAAAGCCGCAAGCGGCGATGAGCGGGCCCTCGCACCCGGCGCGCGTCGACCCGTGGCGCGCTCCAGCCAAGCCGCGCGTCGACCCGTGGCACGCTCCAGCCGAGCCGCGCTCGGAGGTTCTCGCAGACGAGAGAGTAGCGGGCTCACCCGGCTGCTGACAGCTCAGCAGGCTAGCCGTACTTCGCGTCGTTCCTCTCCCGCTTCCACTAGGTGGCATCGGTGAGTGCCCACTAATGAAAGTATCACAATGGTCTATGTAATGCCTGCAGCCATCAAATGAAATTGCTAATGATCATAGGATGAATATTATTAGCGTACTTCTGATTTCCTGTTGCCACTAGGTGGCGTTATGAGTGTGAAACAAAGCTGATAGATGGGTGTGTCCAGTCTCCCTTACCCTCCCATTAAGCCTGTGAAGTTTGAGGCACATCGGACAATGTATGTCAGAGATGTAACAATTTGGTGCACTGTGGTATATGAGTAAAATCCCACATTTAGAGGGTTGCTACGGCAACACCGTTCAATATTCTACAAAACCATGAATATCTTTTGATGGGCTACTTGTGTAGATGATCTGGAGCCATTTTGGTGTGACTGGATGAAAAGCTGTAGTAGAAGATGATTCAAATAGCAGGCCTGAAAAATGTGAAAAATGCTGCAAAAATGACACCTTAATTAGAACATGTCAGGCTTCCTGTTGGATTTCGGCTATCGGTCCAAGAGACTTTTTTGTACGTGTTAGGATGTTACTTCAGCATGCACGATTTCAGGTACACAGACCAAGCACTGCCCTGGGGCTGATGTTTAGAACCTATCTGGGCCTGAAATGGAAAAAAAGTCCAAATTCAGAGGGTTGCTACGGCAACACCGTTCAATATTCTACAAAACCATGAATATCTTTTGATGGGCTACTTGTGTGGATGATCTGGAGCCATTTTGGTCTCACTGGGTCAAATGCCCTAGGAGGAGTTGAGGCAAAAAGGCCTGAAAAAGGCGAAAAATGCTGCAAAAATGACACTTTAAAGTGAACGTGGCTGACTTCCTGTTGGGTTTCGGCTATCGGTCCAAGAGACTTTTTTGTAGATGTTAGCATCTTACATCAGCAGGCACATTTTCAGGTACATAGAGAAAGCACAGCCCAGGGGCTGATGTTTAGAATCTCTGTGAATTTGAAATTGAAAAAAGTCCAAATTCAGAGGGTTGCCATGGCAACACCGTTCAATATTCTACAAAACCCTGAATAACTTTTGATGGGCTACTTGTGTAGATGATCTGGAGCCAATTTGGTGTCACTGGGTGAAATGCCCTAGGACAAGTTCGTTCAAATAGCAGGCGTGGAAATCGCAAAAATTGACACCTTCAATTGAAGATGGCCGACTTCCTGTAGGGTTTAGGGTATGGGTCCAAGAGACTTTTTTGTACGTCTTAGTATGTTACATGAGCATGTACATTTTCATACATGTAGATAAAACGTAGCTCCGGGGCTACTCAAAAAACTTGCTATTTTAAGATATTCCGAGCTGCCACTAGGCGGCGCTCTAACGTTTATGGACTTTATGCATATGAGTGTGTTCAGGGCAGCATGCTTATCACACCACTGAAGTTTGAGCCAGATTGGGCAAGTTGGCTTTGAGTTACAGCCATTTTTGTGTTCATGGCGAATCATCGAACTTTGCCGTCCCATAAGGGTCACGCCCTTTTGTCAAAAACTCACAGTTTTGAAAACACAGTAAGTCCAACTTCTTAAGGCTTTCCAGGTGAAATTTGAGATGGTTCTGCTAAACCACCTTGGAGCTGGACCTCCAAGTGTAAAATATGACATTTCCTGTTCCCACTAGGTGGCGCTGCGACTGATATTAAATATTGTCATATGTATGTGTTCAGGGGGGCACCCTCATCCTACTGGAGAAGTTTGATGCACATTGGATCATGTAGGTATGAATGAGAGGCAATCAAAATTTCATGGCGAATGATCAAAGTTCAAAGGGGCATAAGGACCCCTCCCCCTTGGCAAAAACTCACCATTTTCGAGATTTAGATTCCCCTGGGGGTGTAGGTTAGACAAACCAAATATGAAGATGATAACGTCTAAAACCTCTGAGTTATTAGAAAAAGTGTGAGGGCTGCAAATCGCCAAATTTGCATAATTAATTCAAAATGGCGGACTTCCTGTTGGGTTTAGGGCATGGCTCCAAGAGGATTTTTTGTGCGCCTGGACATGATATACATGTGTATGAAGTTTCATTCATGTACGTGAAACACAGCGGTGGGGCTCCAGTTTAGGGGGCGCTAGCGAGCCATTTGGGCGCGCCCTTGCCCGAGCCCATTAAAATACTTAAATTTTCACCAGGTGTGACGCATGTGCAAAGTTTCATGAGTTTTTGAATATGATAAAGCCCCCAAAAAGCCAATTCATTTGCCTGAATAATAAAAAAAAAAAAAAAAAAAAAAATAATAATAATTAAAACCGCAAGCGGTGATATCGGGCCCTCGCACTCCGCGCGCGTCGACCTGTGGCGCTCGTCGACCCGTGCCGCACTCGGAGGTTTTGTGATCGTGATGGGTCTCTAGAAAGTTGAATTCTTTTATAGGAAAAGGTATCTTTTGCTCTCGGCATAGACGCAATGGAATATTTGGGGGTGTGGTCACGGCTCCAGCATGCAAAATAGGGCATGGGTCTGATTGACTTTTTTGATGGGCTGTTTGTCTAGATGATGTGGAGCCAATTTGGTCTCACTGGGTGAAATGCCCTAGGAAGAGTTCATTCAAATAGCAGGCCTGAAAATGGCAAAAATTGACACTTTCAATTGAAGATGCTGGACTTCCTGTAGGGTTTGGAGTATGGCTCCAAGAGACTTTTTTGTATGTC
The DNA here is from genome assembly GCF_007364275.1 of Archocentrus centrarchus. Classification (NCBI taxonomy): domain Eukaryota; kingdom Metazoa; phylum Chordata; class Actinopteri; order Cichliformes; family Cichlidae; genus Archocentrus; species Archocentrus centrarchus. Next base: position 16,930,998 of record NC_044347.1, on the reverse strand, counting down.
TTAGGATGTTACATGAGTGTGCAAAATTTCAGAGCTGTAGATATAATGTAGCTCTGGGGCTAGCTAAAAAACATGCTATTTTATGATATTTCAAGCTGCCAGTAGGTGGCGCTGTAACATTTATGGACTTTATGCATATCAATGTGTTCAGGGCAGGAGGCTTATCAAATTGATGAGGATTTCGTAAGGAATGGTGAAAGATAGTTTCATGCATTTCAGAGCAAAACTAATTCTGTGGACGGTCATACAAATTTTCATTTGCTTCTGTAGGGGGCGCTATTGCGCCTACAGTCTTGAATCTGTAGTTATGGATTCAGCCTGGGTGTGTACATGAGTGATTAAATTTTCAGCCTGATCAGACAAAGCATGTGCGAACAAGTGCACAAACAATTTTGGTGGTGAGGGAGAAAAACGAAGGCCAACTTCAATGGCCTGGTGTGATAAGGCCATTTAATATTTTGTAAAGATTTCCACAATATTTGATGGGCTCCTTGTCTAGATGATGTGGAGCAAATTTGGTCTCACTGGGTCAAATGCCCTAGGACAAGTTCGTTCAAATAGCAGGCGTGGAAATGGCAAAAATTGACACCTTCAATTGAAGATGGCCGACTTCCTGTAGGGTTTGGGGTATGGGTCCAAGAGACTTTTTTGTACGTCTTAGGATGTTACATGAGCCTGTACATTTTCATACATGTAGATAAAACGTAGCTCCGGGGCTACTCAAAAAACTTGCTATTTTAAGATATTCCGAGCTGCCACTAGGCGGCGCTCTACCGTTTATGGACTTTATGCATATGAGTGTGTTCAGGGCAGCATGCTTATCACACCACTGAAGTTTGAGCCAGATTGGGCAAGTTGGCTTTGAGTTACAGCCATTTTTGTGTTCATGGCGAATCATCGAACTTTGCCGTCCCATAAGGGTCACGCCCTTTTGTCAAAAAGTCACAGTTTTGAAAACACAGTAAGTCCAACTTCTTAAGGCTTTCCAGGTGAAATTTGAGATGGTTCTGCTAAACCACCTTGGAGCTGGACCTCCAAGTGTAAAATATGACATTTCCTGTTCCCACTAGGTGGCGCTGCGACTGATATTAAATATTGTCATATGTATGTGTTCAGGGGGGCACCCTCATCCTACTGGAGAAGTTTGATGCACATTGGATCATGTAGGTATGAATGAGAGGCAATCAAAATTTCATGGCGAATGATCAAAGTTCAAAGGGGCATAAGGACCCCTCCCCCTTGGCAAAAACTCACCATTTTCGAGATTTAGATTCCCCTGGGGGTGTAGGTTAGACAAACCAAATATGAAGATGATAACGTCTAAAACCTCTGAGTTATTAGAAAAAGTGTGAGGGCTGCAAATCGCCAAATTTGCATAATTAATTCAAAATGGCGGACTTCCTGTTGGGTTTAGGGCATGGCTCCAAGAGGATTTTTTGTGCGCCTGGACATGATATACATGTGTATGAAGTTTCATTCATGTACGTGAAACACAGCGGTGGGGCTCCAGTTTAGGGGGCGCTAGCGAGCCATTTGGGCGCGCCCTTGCCCGAGCCCATTAAAATACTTAAATTTTCACCAGGTGTGACGCATGTGCAAAGTTTCATGAGTTTTTGAATATGATAAAGCCCCCAAAAAGCCAATTCATTTGCCTGAATAATAATAATAATAAAAAAAAAAAAAAAAAAAAAAAAAAAAAAAAAAAAAATAATAATAAACGAAGCAATTACAATAGGGCCTTCGCACAGTTCGTGCTCGGGCCCTAATAATAAACGAAGCAATTACAATAGGGCCTTCGCACAGTTCGTGCTCGGGCCCTAATTAAAGCCGCAAGCGGCGATGAGCGGGCCCTCGCACCCGGCGCGCGTCGACCCCTGGCGCGCTCCAGCCAAGCCGCGCGTCGACCCGTGGCACGCTCCAGCCGAACCGCGCTCGGAGGTTCTCGCAGACGAGAGAGTAGCTGGCTCACCCGGCTGCTGACGGCTCAGCAGGCTAGCCGTACTTCGCGTCGATCGTCTCCCGCTCCCACTAGGTGGCGTCGGTGAGTGCCCACTAATTAATATGTCACAATGCTCTATGTAATGCCTGCAGCCATCAATGAAACTGTAATGACCATAGGATGATGAGTATCAGTGTCCTACTGATTTCCTGTTGCCACTAGGTGGCGTTATGAGTGTGAAACAAAGCTGATAGAGGGGTGTGTCCAGTCTCCCTTACCCTCCCATTAAGCCTGTGAAGTTTGAGGCACATCGGACAATGTATGTCAGAGATGTAACAATTTGGTGCACTGTGGTATATGAGTAAAATCCCACATTTAGAGGGTTGCTACGGCAACAGCGTTCAATATTCTACAAAACCATGAATATCTTTTGATGGGCTACTTGTGTAGATGATCTGGAGCCATTTTGGTGTGACTGGATGAAAAGCTGTAGTAGAAGATGATTCAAATAGCAGGCCTGAAAAATGTGAGAAATGCTGCAAAAATGAAACCTTAATTAGAACATGTCAGGCTTCCTGTTGGATTTCGGCTATCGGTCCAAGAGACTTTTTTGTACGTCTTAGGATGTTACTTCAGCATGCACGATTTCAGGTACACAGACCAAGCACTGCCCTGGGGCTGATGTTTAGAACCTATCTGGGCCTGAAATGGAAAAAAAGTCCAAATTCAGAGGGTTGCTACGGCAACACCGTTCAATATTCTACAAAATCATGAATATCTTTTGATGGGCTACTTGTGTGGATGATCTGGAGCCATTTTGGTCTCACTGGGTCAAATGCCCTAGGAGGAGTTGAGGCAAAAAGGCCTGGAAAAGGCGAAAAATGCTGCAAAAATGACACTTTAAAGTGAACGTGGCTGACTTCCTGTTGTGTTTCGGCTATCGGTCCAAGAGACTTTTTTGTAGATGTTAGCATTTTACATCAGCAGGCACATTTTCAGGTACATAGAGAAAGCACAGCCCAGGGGCTGATGTTTAGAATCTCTGTGAATTTGAAATTGAAAAAAGTCCAAATTCAGAGGGTTGCCATGGCAACACCGTTCAATATTCTACAAAACCCTGAATAACTTTTGATGGGCTACTTGTGTAGATGATCTGGAGCCAATTTGGTGTCACTGGGTAAAATGCCCTAGGACAAGTTCGTTCAAATAGCAGGCGTGGAAATCGCAAAAATTGACACCTTCAATTGAAGATGGCCGACTTCCTGTAGGGTTTGGGGTATGGGTCCAAGAGACTTTTTTGTACGTCTTAGTATGTTACACGAGCATGTACATTTTCATACATGTAGAGAAAACGTAGCTCCGGGGCTACTCAAAAAACTTGCTATTTTAAGATATTCCGAGCTGCCACTAGGCGGCGCTCTAACGTTTATGGACTTTATGCATATGAGTGTGTTCAGGGCAGCATGCTTATCACACCACTGAAGTTTGAGCCAGATTGGGCAAGTTGGCTTTGAGTTACAGCCATTTTTGTGTTCATGGCGAATCATCGAACTTTGCCGTCCCATAAGGGTCACGCCCTTTTGCCAAAAACTCACAGTTTTGAAAACACAGTAAGTCCAACTTCTTAAGGCTTTCCAGGTGAAATTTGAGATGGTTCTGCTAAACCACCTTGGAGCTGGACCTCCAAGTGTAAAATATGACATTTCCTGTTCCCACTAGGTGGCGCTGCGACTGATATTAAATATTGTCATATGTATGTGTTCAGGGGGGCACCCTCATCCTACTGGAGAAGTTTGATGCACATTGGATCATGTAGGTATGAATGAGAGGCAATCAAAATTTCATGGCGAATGATCAAAGTTCAAAGGGGCATAAGGACCCCTCCCCCTTGGCAAAAACTCACCATTTTCGAGATTTAGATTCCCCTGGGGGTGTAGGTTAGACAAACCAAATATGAAGATGATAACGTCTAAAAGCTCTGAGTTATTAGAAAAAGTGTGAGGGCTGCAAATCGCCAAATTTGCATAATTAATTCAAAATGGCGGACTTCCTGTTGGGTTTAGGGCATGGCTCCAAGAGGATTTTTTGTGCGCCTGGACATGATATACATGTGTATGAAGTTTCATTCATGTACGTGAAACACAGCGGTGGGGCTCCAGTTTAGGGGGCGCTAGCGAGCCATTTGGGCGCGCCCTTGCCCGAGCCCATTAAAATACTTAAATTTTCACCAGGTGTGATGCATGTGCAAAGTTTCATGAGTTTTTGAATATGATAAAGCCCCCAAAAAGCCAATTCATTTGCCTGAATAATAATAATAAAAATAATAAAAAAAAAAATAATAAAAAAAATAATAAACGAAGCAATTACAATAGGGCCTTCGCACAGTTCGTGCTCGGGCCCTAATAAACGAAGCAATTACAATAGGGCCTTCGCACAGTTCGTGCTCGGGCCCTAAAAAAAAAAAAAAAAAAAATAATAATAATAATAATAAACGAAGCAATTACAATAGGGCCTTCGCACAGTTCGTGCTCGGGCCCTAATAAACGAAGCAATTACAATAGGGCCTTCGCACAGTTCGTGCTCGGGCCCTAATAAGACAGCTTGAAAAAGACGAGGGATAAATAAAGCTTAAAGCCTGTTTGTGTTTGAACAGGAAGTATGTAGTATTTTTCATGTGTGCACTTCATTTTTATTGCCAATGTGAGAATGGATTGTAACATAACTTGAAAAAAATGAGACCCTCTCCGACTCTCGTCTCCTGCTGCCAGTAGACTGATTTCTACATGAGAGATTCGAGACAGATTTTCTACAGAAATCCCAAGGAGGTGATTCTTACAAGTATCTTGCGAGCCTTCCTCTCTTCCACTCCCTTAAAATGCTAAACCTTGACTATAGGGTTGTGCCATATCATATATCATCTGCAATAATATACTGTATAAGTTTTTACGTGATATACAAATGTCATATTGCAATATCTCAAGAACTTGAAAACAAGGCGACTGGACTTTAAGTTTTTGAAGATGTTTCACCTCTCATCCAAGAGGATTCTGCAGTTCTAAAACCAAAAAGGTGAAGAGTCCCAGATATTTAAACCCTAGTGAGGGTTGTCCCCTTTGTAGGTGATTGCTGACCCCACTATTAATCATGTGCATCGTCACATGAGCTGAGGTGTGAAAAAGGTGTGGGTCTTTACCACCAGGGGTTTCAAGTGAAACCACTGTGAGCCCTTGCCCCACCCTTTTCATGTGACCTCTTGAGGTCACCTGAAGTAAGATGTGAGTGGGGGTTGAGGCGCCTGGGAAGGGATCTCAAGACTGTATCGTAGGTGGCTGACAGCTGGTGTCGTAAGCCTCCACCTCTGCTCAGTGATGGTGATGGTTGTTCACAGTGGACGTAGATGGTCTCTTTCAATCCAATTCTATCTTCTTGGTCCAAAATGTGAACATTGGCATCCTCGAAAGAGTGTCCTTTATCCTTTAGGTGCAGACGTATAGCTGAGTCTTGTTCTATCGAGGTGGCTCTTCAGTGTTGTGCCATGCTTTTGTGGAGTGGAGTTGGGTTTCTCCAATGTAGAGGTCGAAGCGTTTGCATTGGCACAGTGTGCAACAAGATAAGCCCAGGCATGTCTGAGAGCTGCAAGAATCCACCCACATGTCCTCCTCCAAGGACAATTTAGTACCTAAAATGGGAGCTACTTTAACAACATCCAGGAAAACATAGTACTTAAAATATGCAAGAAAACTGTTCCTGCTGGAAGTGGAAACAAGTTTGTTTTGCCACTTGAAGTAAAAAACACAGCGTCCAACCAGGCTACGAAGGAGGACATGCTAGCAGCTGGTAAGTATGCGACCAAAACGTCAACAGATGACTTCACTGCACTACTGGAGCACTCGTTACTTGCACTCTATGTGGCAGGAAGAGCAAACAGTGGATGGAAATTACTGATGCAGTAACATGGTGGCAAAGCAGGACTTCAAGCAGCTGCATAAAAAAAGATCAATCCAAGATAAAACATCCCACTTTCATCCCACTTTGACTATACTTTCTGCATCAGCAAGTCAGCTAGGATCCACTTTGATCTGAGTAATGCCAATTTAGTCATCAGATACTAAGCGCAAGGGTTCATATAGATGTCTACATGTTGCTAACTAGGACCACGTGTTTGCAGAGAGTTTACAATAAACCAGCTGTACATGTGAATAGACAGAGGACTTGAAATAAGTCTAACAGAAACAGACTTCTCAGTCATTGTGCCTGTCCACGTCCACAGCACAGTATAATGAAGCCTTAAGAGAGAGCAAGAGTTGCTAACATTAAGTTAGAAATAAAGTTTCTTCATCAGTAATGACCAGCTCCTGGCACAACCATGGCTCCAAGACCAAAGAAGCAAGCTAAGGTTAGCCTGCCAGCTGCTACACTACGAAGTTAGCAATTCATCTTTGTTAGCAGTTAAAACAATGTTAGCTAACAAGCAGCATGTGATGCATCTATCATTGGTAGCTTTGTTATATCCAGTTGCCCAAAGAGGTTTTGGCCTTCCACTAAAGTAAAAACAAGTGGATTGTCAGGAAAAAAATTTAAGAATTGTTCTTTAGTCAAGCATGAAATACATTTATTTGTCAACAAATGGCCAAAAATGGCAGTAAAATGCACACATCTTTTTCAAGTAACAGCCTAATTTGCAGGACACTCTTGTATGTACCAAATGACTGTTTGAGTTCATGCTTAGGTGCATAAACACCAACAACATAATGCTGACCTGCTGTTCACCTACAGTAATGGTAGTGGCTGTCATTAATAATGGGTTTCTAGAGCTTAGGCAGGGAAGCTTTAAGTTTGTATTACCTCTTTTGGCACGTGCGATCTTATTGAGGCAGACTGAGGGGACATGCTGCTGTTAGACAGGATCTTACTGTGCTTCCTGAAAAAAGGAGGGGAAACAGATCATTTTAAATCATGTGCAACTATAATCAGCAAACCTATAAATCTGATTATGGTTTTTTTAACTACAGTAGCTTGCGTCAGTCTTGTAAAATGAGGAATCCAAACATGGACGGACACTTCACCTTTCAAACGGAACTTTCTTGGGCTCGGAGTCTTTAACATAATCAATGATTTGCTTCTGGGTTCGACCACTGCAGGTAGAGGACGCAGAGAGATGAGTACTTGATATCAAACCAACAGAATTGGAATGGAGAGGTTTACGCTCCTTTGCTTTTTTCCTCTTCTTACCTGAACCGGAATGAGGATCCCCGGGTGAAGAGGATGGGCTTGGGTTTGGGTTTGGGCTCCTCAAAGAGCCTAAAGAAGGCGTGATACTCGACGCAGATCTTCCAGAAAACCTTACAGCAATCCCTGCTGCCCATGGCAAACTCCAGTGTGTCATGGTGGGCATTCTGCTGGAGGACACAGCCGCAAATATAAGTATGGAAAGCAGAATGAAAAAAGGCAAGGGAAGAAAAAAAAAAATGAAGCATCACATGGACTTACAGTGGGGTCGGCTCTCAGCTTGATTAGGAACCTTTTACGTTTGAAGCTGAGCTTACGGATCTTAGACCAGTTGAATGAGTTAATTTTTGTGTGCCCCTGAATACAGAAAAATCAGAGTCAGATAAGACAGCACATTTGGACAGGGGGAAAAAAAACCCCAAAAAAAACCACCTAGCACAAGCAAAAAATACCATCCAGTGATTTCTTCCCTGGAAGAATTGGGTGGAGGGTTACAACAAAACCTCAGGAACCAATTAACCGATTTGTCATATCAGCTAAATTTTAAAGATCCCAGCACTCTTTGAAGATGTGGCAGAAAAATCAGGGCAGAGAAACAGTGCAGACTGGACTTAATTGGGGTCAGCTCGGTCAAAAGAGAGTGCATCTTCTGTTCTGTGGCATGTTTTGTGTGTTTCAGAGCGTCAGATCAGAGTGCCAGGAAGAAGGCACGGCCTTCATCAAACCATCAAGTGCTGGCTGAACTGAAGCTGAACAGCAGTAACCATCAGTCAAATACCTCTAAGTTATCTTGGTGTATTCACTGGAGAAAACCTTCCATCTTGATTTGGGGATACTAAGATAGTCGAAGACTCCCTTCCCCCTTTTTTCTAAAAAAAATATCTAAAGAAATTTACACCTCATACGTAACCTGTTTCTCAGCCTTGTTAATGCCTGTGGAAAAACCCACATTTCAGAAAAACAGTTGACAACAGATGAACACATGGTTTGTGTTCACCTAGAAAATACCCATTTTTAGCCAGAAAAAAAAACAAAAACAAAAACAAAAACTTGGTCCCAGTTATTGAAGGTTTTACCTGGAAAACAAGCACCCCACTGTGTGCCACAGCCAGGCTGAGTTTAGTACCCTCTCGGTCCTTCGCTGGGTGTAAGCGAACACCGTACATCTCCAACCGGCGTGCGATTTCAAGGAGCTGATAGTCTGACTCTGCTGGAGTCTGCCCGCTGTGGTGGGGAGACATACATCATGCTATCAGCAATCCATCAGCAGCTCATTTATGTCATTCATCTTAGTTAGCGTTCTCACACCAGATGTAGGCATGCGGTCAGCGTGCGAGAAAATCAATACCTCTAACCAAGAGGTTGTGAGTCATTGCTTTAACTGTGCATATCAGGAGTTAGACAAGTTTTTATTTCAGGTATACTGAGAATTTCAAAACACGAGTCAGTCTTAAAATAGACTGCGGTGCCCACAGTGGGGAGGAAGAAATCAGCCACAAAAGCCACAAGAAGTTTGTTTCCTCACAAAATCTGAAAATAACTTCCTGTTTCCTGTATAAGCCGCTGAATTGGCCACCTCCTTCCTGCGTCGGCTAAGGAGAGGTTGAGAGATTGAAGGAGAGGGGAGGGAAGAAGAGAACGGGTGTGTGGTTCATGGTGTGACCGTGACAGATAATAAACAAGTTTGTTTTTCAGCTCTTATCTGTGGTTAAGGGAGGGTTTTTGCATGTCCAGAAAATGAAGAAAAGCACTTCTAATTTATTTGCTACCAGCAGCAAGGAAAGCACAGCTGTACTGCAAATGACAAAAGAGACGCGCGTGCGTGTGTGTCTGCGTGTGTGTCGTCCCAGGGGCACATTAGGAGTGCCAAGTGGTATGTTTGCAGATAGCCAGCTCTGCAGGGGAGAGATTTAGAAGTGTGCGAATGCGAGTGTGTGCTGGCCGTTGTGGTTAAAAGATAAACCTCTCCGCAGGGGGGGGGGTCTTATGGGTTGGGCATAATTGTGTAATGGGTGTGCGTTTGGGGGTGCACATTTGACTAAACAGATAAATATCTTTGCGTTTCAGACTGGAATTACGTGTGTGCTCTGTGTGCGTGTTTATGTGACAAACAATGTCCTCTGACACCTCTGAGCTTGTCACCTAGAAACTGATCTCTAGTCAGACTAAAGCTCAGCTCAGTATTGTTTTCTAAGCAAGGATAATCTTGCTGTTTGCAGGTAAACAGTGTTGCTTCAGTATTTCTAGAATGACCTCAATTGTTAATACCCTCTTGACATTAATGCTAACATGCTGTGAAATCAGTGGAGTTTATATTTGTGATTACTAAAGACAACCTCCCCCCATGAATCATGTACGAGCTGTTTTCACTTAACCCAGCAAAGCTGTAGAGCAAATTTAAAGCCTGTATATTCATTACAGAAATTGCTACTAGTTTGGGAGCTGATTGTGATCTGATATAAAACTTACAGAAGTGTCAAAGGGAAATATTAAAGCACCATGGCAGCATGTTGTAACTCAAATAGTCTGATGTTCTAGACTCTGCTTTCAGGATCCAGTAAAATTAACGATTCATATGAAACCTGAACCTTAACCGGCTCCGGAGGAGGTTATGTTCCAGATAAGAGCTCATCAGGTATGAAATCACCACCTACTGACTAATCAGCTCACTCGAAAACAGCGTCACCATTCTTGGAAGATCCCTAAGACCTCTGGCATGGACAGGAGGAGGGTCTTAAGTTTTTCAGTAGTATCTAATGGCTTTGTGTTTCCCTGATGAGGAACAGCAGTAATAAATACAGATTCTTAGATGCAATTTTATTCCTAAAATGGGGCATCTATTTGTAGTTGTGGACCCAAATCTGCATGTAGGCTATGGTTGAATTCTGCTCGCAGATGCATGTTTGGGATTGGTCAGATTCTTATCCAGCTGATAACCACTTTTGTGTGTTTGCTTAGCCTGATTGCTGATAAGTGAAGCCACGTAACAGGAAGATATTTTGCATATGCTGAACTTCCTTCGTAGCACAGAGCCATACTATGATTTTGCCTGTGTGCGCTGCATGCCATGTGTTGGGCTCTCTCCTGACTCCAATCAACAATTAGGCAAGAGTACTTCAGACCAGGGAGAGCAGACCTCCAGTGCCAGACTTGCCTTCGTAGTGTGGTGGCTGCTTATTCCTGCTCTGACGAGAGAAGCGTGTTTGGAGTTCACCTTTTGAGATACTCTTTCATTGTTTTGACCCACTTCCAGGTTTTGTTGCATTTCTTTGTTTTTGTTGGTGACAGAAGCTTCTCTGCCAGTTTTAGTTTAATTGATACTTTTTTTTGGTTCCTAAGTTTAACTCCTTGTCTCCTTTTCAATTTGGGCACTTTTATAGTTACTTTCCTACATCTCCTGGACTTGTTGGGGAATATAACATGTATAGAGTGTGATTTAAGTAACACATGGGAGAGGGGTTTGAATTCTGTGTTAAGCTTAAAGTTAATGCAGATTTATTTTAAGTTAGTGAGAGGGGCTTAGAACAAGTAGATATGAAGATTTAATGGTTTTCCTTTATTTTATGATTTATGTGTATTAATATCATGAGCTTTTTGGCATGTTGGTCAAACAAAATTTGTAGTGCTCTGAAAAACTTTTTCTGACTCTTTGTAGACTAAAGCCTTGCTGCTTACCACAAAATAGAAAAATGAATTCATCTGAACCCACAACCACCATATGCATGTGTAGACACGCATAGGAGATAACTCACACATGCTCGCGGTGGCAGTCCATGATCTCGTCTCTAATGGCGTCCTGGTCGGGCAAGTACTTATTGTGAAGGAGGTGCTGCCAGCTCTGGGTCTCATCGAAGTCTCCGATCTCAGCTGGTGGAGGGAAAAAAAATGAATATTTGGAGTGAAGATACGGAAGGTTATGAGCTGATTAAATAAATACGCAGACTTTTGAGGCAAAAAGAGTTTAAAAAAATAAAATAGAAAAAGAGCAAGACACAAATGATGGGAATGCAGATAAAGGTAATTTCCTTGTTCACACACCATCCTTGTCCACTGTATTGTAGATTGAGTGTGCTGATGCATGTGTTTCCATCTGTTCTATACCAGCAACAATAACCACCACATACTGCACCACCCGCAGGTGCACATACAGGCTCAGTACTGGCAGTTGCTATGACAACTGAGTGATATCCTTCAGTATACAGCGCCGTATCTCTTGTGGCGGCTGAAAGACTGAGTCCAGATTCTATATCCTCCATATATGGTGCTGAATTACAATAGTCGCTGATGAAGCCGACAGTAAAGTCTGCGTGCTGTACAAGAGACACTCCCACACACTGCTCATTTCATTCAAATATAATGGATACAATGATAAATGACAGGTGATACAAATGTTTAGAGGGCAACTGGGATTATGATGCTATGCTGGCGAGTCCGTCTTCCCATTGGTATCACTGTAACTGTTGCAAGAGGCAGCTTCATATTGAATCGTTATTTTTGTCATTTGTTAGATACAAAACCACAATAAGTGATGCTGAAATACTGCCATAGGGAATATGTGTTTGTTGATTTATGGTCAGTCATCTACATAAGCAAAGCATTTACATTATAATAGTGCCCATGCAGAGACTAAAGACCTTTTCAGGCAAAGAAACTGTAATAACTATTAAAAGCTATCTGCATATGAATATGGAGAATCTGCAGGCATGTTTGTAGTCTGAGTTCAAATGACACATTAGATTTGAGTAAGCTTAGGCTGCATGCAGGTAAAGAGTCCATGAGAAGTGGAACAGAGGGGACATAATCTGCTGAAATGCAATCAGCTATTGTCTGATAAAGAGTTTGTTTTCCAGTGGGCAGAGCAGCAAGTCTTGAATTGAGCATCTGCTGACAAATGACAATGAAAGCCCCAAAATATCAGTCGCCCCAGAGGCTCAGTCAAAGGATGTCTGACTTCAGACATGGTGAAAAATCCAACATCCCTCAGACATGAAAGACATTTTACAGGGAGCCACAATGCCCTTTAGCCTGGCATTTGTCATGTGAAGCACAAAAGGAAGCTGTGAGCAAAAAAAGAAAGTTTTCTCCTCCCTTGAAAGGCTCCATCACTTATACCCACTTTGCTGCTGAAGCTTGAATGAATAACCAGAGAAACCAGTGTGTGGGAATCCAATAATTCAGGATCATTTTTCTCTTATATTAGAGATGTCTGCCTTCTTATGTCCGATAGCAATCAGACATAAAATTATGTTCAGACTCAAGTTGAATTTATTCTCATTTAATTTGCGCACACGTTTTATGCAGAGCAATTTTGTGGTTTATAATTTATTCATTCCTTTAGTGCTCCATACTGTTACAAATTAAAAGATACAAAGCGAGACAATTGGTGTGATTAATAACTATTTCCCTGTGAAGACAAAAAGGAACCTGCTCAACAATCTCTGCATATTTTCATGTATTTATACATTTATTTTTATCCACTGACTGCTGCTATAATCTGACGACATTCACGGCGTGTTAAAAACATCCAAAAAAAAAGGACTCATTTTGTGATTCACACCTCCTGCCACACAGCACCTTCCGAGCGTTGGATTCTTAAATACCTTACGTTAAAACTCACACTGAATAATGTGGGAAACCATGAGAGCAGCGCTGGTGTCGTTGCAGGTGAGTCGACCGCAGGCCAGGTCGCGTTTAATCTGCAGAGCAAACAGATACCTGGAGAAAGAAGAGCACAGAGAGAGGAAGGGGGAAAGGAAGTTGAAAAATGGAAGTCGGAAAGGGAGAGGTTACAGGGTTAATGCCCGCTCCATAAATGCAGCAGCCTTTAATGTTAGAGGCAATCCCATTACCATTAAAGTGTTGGCATTTATAGACACTGAACCCTGTGTATGGCTGCTGCTTTCCATCTGCCGCCTTCAAACTGACCCCTTATTGAGGGGTCTGTTAATCATTATATAGGCAGCTACCTCGAGCATGATAAGGACTTAATGAGAGTCACAGGCACAAACATGTGCACCTGTGCATGCACATGTTGCTGGGCCATGATGTTGCATTTTATTTAAGAAAGAGTAGAAACAACCCCGTAAAGCTGTCCCTGCTGCACTCACATACACGAATTTTAGGCATCAGTGCTTCTTTTTCAGTTTGACTGAGTGATTTGGGGTGGACAGCGTCAAAGAAGGCCTGCAGCTCTTCCAAATGGGTCCATCCAAGACAAGAAAAAAAAAATAAATAAAAAAGGACAAGAGGCAACATCAGCCCTGTAAGAGCACACTAGGACCCAGGTGAACGCCATCACCAGAAGAGTTATTCAAGACTCCCTTTTTGATTTGTGAAGTGGATTTCAAGAATCCAGAATAGTTTATAAGTAAAAATGAACAAACATTCACTTTTTCCCCCACGAGTGCTTTTAAGCTTAAGTCCTGGCCAATTCACCGGCTTTCTATTTACTGTATGTGGACAAACAGCTGACAGCATTCAGAGTGCATCCATGTGAGTGTGCGATCAATGATCCGCAGCGCCGTTTAATGTGAAATCCAATTTAACGGTTTTGCTGCATGATTACCTCGCTAATAAAATTAATCACGCTTTCGGTGCAGAAATTTATTATATGAGAACACTGCACTAATTTAGACTGAAATACATCATGTCAATTCATACATTTTAAAAGGCACCCTAACCCCTCTTTGACCATACTGCAGTAACACTGTGATAACGGGGTTGGGTACCATTTGTAATCAAAGGCTAATAACAACTTCATATACCCACGAAGAAGAAATCTATTCTTCAATCTGTCTACATATTTGGTCCATCTGTGCTTACATGGCCCATCAAAGGAAACACTGACAGCAGCAACACTGTGAGAGCTAAACAAAGGGGGGGACGGCTATGTGCCCACTTCCTGTTAGTCTGCTGGCACAATCTGAGATGATGAGATCAGTGGAATAAATTCTCCATCAGTCTGAGAGAACACATCTACAGTGAGCTGGTGATTTAGAAGCTGTAGGATTTCGCTAAGGCGAGCATTGCAAATTGAGATCTAGAGATACTCTTAGTGCTTCCTGTTCGACTGTCATCTCAAAGTTTAGCCCATCTGGGTGGCTGTGAGAGCGTCAGCACCATGGGAAAAATGTGAAAGGTCAGCTAATTCTGCTATTTATGTTTTGGTCAAGTGACGGAGAATTTCGGCTGTAGGGTGCGTCCTGAATCAGCTCAGACAAACACAAACAGTGCAGCAGGGTCCTGCTAGACTCTGTCAGACTAAACTCAACAAGAAGGCAGACAAGATGGTCAGCAGATAATTTTACGCTGTCTAAACAAGTAAGGTGAAAAGAACAGAGGGAATAGGTGGGAACATTTGTCTACCTAATCTAATCTAATCTAATCAGAATGCTAGTGCGGGAGAAAAAAAAAAAAGGACCAGTCTGAAGATAAAAAGTGTCTTCCAGGGTTAAACTATGAATAAAAGGCCTGAAGTTGTCAGACAGGTCTCCTTTCATTTCCCTTCAGCTGGCTTGGAATAACAAGTGGTTTCATGAGCCCTGTTTTCCAGATGACAAAAATGTGTTTGGGTCCAGAAAAGACAAAACAGCTTGTCTGATGTTAGGCATATAAATGTGTTATAAATGCTAAGGGTCTGACCAAAAACAAGTTCAAAAAGGGAAGAAAGCGAGGCTTCTGCTTCACGTTTGGATACAGCTGTAAATCCTAAATGATTATCCTTAAAAATCCTTCTGAAGGACTGAAATCACTCCGGCCAGACAGAAAACCAAATGCAAAACAGCATGTCTTTTAATTTAGGAGGTTCTTCTTCAGATAGGCGTCATTTCTGTGCGGGAAAGACCTACCGAGTCAGTTCCTCCAAGAGCTGCGTGTGGTCAGGAGGGAAGAACTTCACCACAAAACGAAGGATGGTGTTTTTAGGCCCTGGAGGAGGTGAAATAATGGGATGTGGTTAGGAAGAACGAGGCGGAGAGGAGAGATGCAGAAATGCTGCAGAGGAAATATCCTTTTACCACTATAAGTGGGAGTGTCTAATGTTTGATTTAGGAAATTTGATCCTTTTGTGTGTAAGTCTGAAGCACAGAGGGGTTTGAAGGATGAAAGAAGTGGTGGCATCTGTGAGCGACTTACGTCTGATCTGCTTCAGTGTCGGCTTCAAAAGATCCAGCCACACCTGCGGGGATCAGAGCACAGCTTTACTTTCATTACAGTGTCTTAAAGACAGATACTAAAGGATTATCTCCACCTACAAAAAGTGAATCATTTTCAACTAATGTGCACATTTGTTCCAGCTGTGAGGAAGAGAGATCATGTTACTTCTGAAAATATTAAAGGCTCTTTTTGTGTAACCTGAGGGTATCTTTACAGCAGATCATTTTCAGTCTTTAACATTCCTGGTTTTGTTTATTTATCTTATGTATAATCCTTCCAATGGTTCAGTTTCATGGGTTCACAGTTCATAATAATTTCCAAACCTGCTGGATGCTTTCTAAAAAAAAAAAAGAGCTAATTTTAGCTGTAATTTGGTAGTACTCAGAAGGAAAAGAGGAATTTCTTTCAAAGAAAACAAGTTTAAAATACTATTATGTCAATTATCTATTAAAATAACATAAATTGAGTGATTAACAATAAAAAAAAATACTAAACTCCACATTTGCCTGTAGACAGTTTATTTATTTGTACTTACTAAATGGCAGTAATGAATTTAAACTATTGGCGTATGTCCATACTGTAGTATTAAGCATGGGCATACAGTGGCTGCCAGGCAACATGATGATGTCGTAATGAACCATCCATAATTCAGATTTTGTGAATATAAGTTCAATTTCAATTCAATTAAATTTCATTTATATAGCACCAAATCACAACAAACAGTTGTTTCAAGGCGCTTCATATTATAGAAGACCCTAAACTAATTACAGAGAAAACCAAACAAAACGACCTTCTATGGGCAGCACTTGACAACAGCGCAAAGGAAAAACTTCCTTTTAGCAGGAAGAAACCTCGAGCAGAACCAGGCTCAGGGAGGGGCAGTCATCTGCCGTGAACAGCTGAGGCTGAGGGGAAAGATACAGGACAAAGGACATGTTGTGGAACAGAGCCAGAGATTATTAATAACTAATGATTAAATGCAGAGTGGGGTATAAACAGTGTAAAAAAGAGGTGAATGAAAAGAAATACTCAGTGCATCATGGGAACCCCTCATCAGCCTACGTCTATAGCAGCATAACTATGAGATATAAGAGAGATGTTAATGTCATGAAACTGAAATTACATGAATCTTTTCCAAGGCAAATACTCAGAATGATAACAAGATCCCAGAGATGCATTAAATGGTACAAATGGCTGCTATGTAACAAGATGACATCAAAATGTCTGATACAGATAAGAACCTTCAGGTGCCCAAGATGTACCTGTGTGCCAGTTTTGGCTGCACAGCTCCTGATTATGTAGGAGAGATTTTGTGTTATGGTGAGATACTGGGTAAAACCTGTCTAAATTTGCATAACAAATGCCAAAAGAAAACAAAGTGAAAGACTCAGGAAATGCTTTATCCAGGGTTTAGCAGCAAATGAAGCTCACAGCTCTATTAGCACAAAAATACCACTGAACATAATGGCAGTGTTGTAATGACTACACTGTGAGCAGATTCAGTATAAATGCAGCGATGTTTCAACTCGGGTGATCTGCTTGATGTACAGTATCATATGCGCATGAGCGTCTGCTTTCTGAGTATCTGTCTTGACAATGTTGTAATTATTTCTTCAGCACTGCATCATTTGTTCCATTGATCCACTTCAAAACAACTGCTCTCACACCTGAGGCACTAGTAAGCACAGCGACTGTCTATGTTCAAATACATTAAAGCATTTGAGTTTGTATGTATTGACTGAATGGGTCTGTCCATCTGAGGTACAGACTGAGTGTGGTCTTCCAGCCAGATTCTCCTTTATTACAAGTTTTTTTTTTTTTTATGCACTAATGGACAGCGAAGAAAATAAAAGTCAAACTACAGACAGACCCAGGAACATAAAGCGAGTCTGCAAAATATTACAGCCAACTGCTCTTTCTTGCATAGAAAAGCTAAAATCCAGCTTTAGTTAAATCTGAAACACTACCTGTACAAAAAATTGATTTAAAAAAAAAAAAAATAGTTGTTTTTCTTTCATTTATAGTCACGCTAGTTTCTCTCCCTTGCTCTCTGTTTTACTGTGTCCTCAGCCTCCCTACACACACACACACACACACACACACACACACACACACACACACACACACACACACACACACACACACACACAGCAAGTGTTTGTTAGTGTAAAACTGAAGAGCATGACTGTCTTTCACATTTGTCTTTAGCAAACCAAAGAGAGCAAAGGGAAAACAGAATGAGAAATTTGTTGTAAAGTTTCCCTAAGGCACCTCAAGCACCTCCATTATATGTGACTAAATACAACCTCTGAGCACACACTGTGTACTCGTGCAATTAAAGCTAAAGTTAACTTGTGGGAAAGTGAGAAGGAAATTTCACTATGAGGACTTACAGTACCAGTCAAATGTTTGGACACACTCAACCATTCATATGAAAAAAATTGGAAGGCTTTCCTAGCTAGCACAGAGAAAAAAATGTTTCAAACCTAACAAATATGAGTTAAAATTATTTAAATCTATCCTCCATGCTTCAGGAAAATTTTTTTTATAAGATATGCATCTTACTGTCATCTTCCGCTGGTCCTGGTACTCCAGTCCAAAATAGTCTCCCTCCACCAGGTTGAGATGGGCACAAACAAGGTCAAACAGCACTTTGCCTGGTGAACGTTGCTAGAAGAGAGAAAAAAGAAGCAAACAAATTAGATGAGAATGAAAGGAAACTGAAGAAAACGGCAGGCAAGAAGAGGAAAGCGGAGCAATGCAGGGGCTTAGACATGAGGAGAGTGCTGATAATGGAACTGAATTTTCAACTTTAAAAGTGCTTTAATATCAGAAGTCTCCACATTTGTCATTGATCTTTCAATGTGTGTGTGTGTGTGTGTGTGTGTGTGTGTGTGTGTGTGTGTGTGTGTGTTGCAACACAACAGTATCAGATGTGTTCTGTTTAATGATGTAGCTGCACCTGATCTGACAGTGCAGAGGAAGCACCGTTTTAGACATATTCAATTTGTTTGTTTCTCCAATTGCATACGCCTCAAGAATTTGAGATTCACTGGATTCCACCATAAAACACAAGAGCCAAAAAGTGGGGCTAAAATAGACAGACATGGAAACCCAAAATTAGCCCAGAATAATTTTTTCTGAGCAGTTCAAGCTAAATGGCACCACCCTGCCAGTCTGCATAGCTGTTGAAAAGTTACAGCATACTATTATACATTCTTAGGTTGCTCTAGTTAAGTTAATATGTACTTAGAAAGGCACAAATTCCTTACTTTGACAGGCACACACAAGCAACAACACAGATTCATCTGAATCCTGAGAGCTGCATTGGAAGCCAACACTTCATGCTTCACTGGAAAACAAAATATGCATTTTAGACACACTTAAGATCAGGAGAACCTAGTGCACGTGTGTCTCTAATTTCCATTTGTCTCTGCTATGATGGAGAGATTATCTTCCTATCACAAGAAACAAATATTCCCAAGCAAAAAAAGGGAAGGGGAAGAAACAAAATCCAAAGCAAACACCAAAATTCAGACATTTATTTTCAGACAAAGAACCAAAAAATATAAATTCAAAGCTTATAATTTGTACCCAACACAGGTATATAATTTATTAATTATTGACTGCTGTATATCTAATTGCTCAGTCACGCTAGAATAAAAATAGGATGGAACCTCCCTTGCAACTTGGGGAAAAACAAAAACAGTAAATGCCCAGGGACTGCACTTTTCAGATTCAGCAGCCAATTGCAAGTAGTTGCCTTGACCAACTGGTTACTCGGAGACTGCACATGCAACTCACACGACTACTTGCTCACCTGGTGGGAGGCAACCCGTCTCCACATAATCGTGACCAACTCTAATCACTCAGACAGATTAGTGAAGGTTTGCAAATAACTGCCATCTAATTTATGAATGCAGATCGATTGATTGAATGTAAATAGTTATTGTGAATTTGTTTATTGTGAATTAGGCTGTTGCCATCTGTTGCAACAGATTTGCGATTTTCACCAATGTATCACCGTTAATTGCTGTATTATCACAAACGATCGCAGGTAGAAGGAAAATTTACCCCATTCAATTGCATACTGATAGACTGACTCCACTTTATTGCTGTTTGATCACCATCTTCAGGCACCAAAGTATGGCAACTGACCTGATTTCCATCTTCAAAGCAGCCATTGCATAGTTAATTGCACACGGTCGCAATAATTTTGGTCATGTTGCAGTTTCCAACCACTGTTTTCCCTTGTGTTATTGCAGCATGAGTCACAGACTTATTTAAATATGGTCAATGCACTATTTACCTATAAAATAAACTCTTTGTGCACACATTTGACTGAAATTTGCCTTTGACCTAGTATCACATTTATGCTGGTCTCTATAGTACTCTCAAAACATATCTTATGCAAGGACATTAAATAATGTATACAGGACGTCCTGCTAAATACTGAATTTGGGTAGCAACTGGGGCTGAGCCATTAATCCAATCTAATTTGTTATGATTTTTGCTTCCAACAATAATGAAAACAACATAATACGGCTAAAAGGATGACTGTGCTAGATTCATTTACCAATTATGCAATGTTTTGCCATGTGTTTTAAATCGGATCCATTTCTTTACAGCAGTGCACTTTTGTCCCTCTCTGAAAGCTGAAACCCAATCAGTGTTTAGTTCAGCCTGACCCAGGACATTTAGAGAAGAGCCTTTAGAGAAGAGAGCCTTTGACCAACAGATTTATTTCAGGGCCTTAAAGCACTAAATCGTTGTAGGTGAACCAGTGGAAACCCTAGTCGCTCTCCCTGTGGCTTCTGTGGAGGTCATCTGAGGAAAGTGAGCTCGCTGCCACCTGGGCCTCCATCTGCGCCCTGCAGATCTCCCATGGTGGAAGCAATGCCCAGCAGTGGCCGGCAGGTGCACTTGCAAGATGAGCTTCAAGGTCAGAAACACTCAGACTGAACAAATGGCTCATTTGAAGCCATCCCACCTCCAACACTTTTTCCCCACATCTATATATTTGGTTTGTGACTGAATTCTGTCTAAAGTTAAAATATACCGACTGTTGAAGAGAGTTCAGTAATGCATCGATGTTCTAAAGTCGAATAATGACTAATCATGTTAAATAAGTATGACCTCAATAGTGAACAAAATAATCAGGATTAACATTTTTTGGCACAATGAGGTGGTCCCTGTGGCATTTTTAACCATTTATAAAAACAGATTTATTTCAAGCATTTTCTTCATAGTATTTTTTCTTATTCTTAGTATTTGGGGCTCTGGACAATGAATGCGTACTGCTAAAAGGACTGCCTGATATAAATAATAGCAATGCACAATAAAACTGCACAGCAGAGGCTTGGTACTCTGTTTAAAAAGCATGTGCAAAGCATATATATATATATATATATATATATATATATATATATATATATATATATATATATATATATATATATATATATATATATATATATATATATATATATATAAAAAAACACATTTATTATGCTGTAGGTGGAAAGGAAAATAGAGGAGGAGTCAGAGCTGTGAAGGTCAATATGTGAGCCAAGTCTGTCACCATCTGGCTACAGCATGTGTCCAACCTGGCTGCGGGGACACACCCACATACTGTAGTTACCACCAAACATGTCAGTTCTGCACATGGACACTGTCTGCCGTTGGATAATGAGGATTCAAAGTGAAAGGCATCCTGCATCAATGTTTTCACAGAGAGTGACAGATGTCATAGTCATGTATAGAGCTCATGGATTTCTGAGGTTTGGAGAGGATCCAGGCATGTTCAGCGGTAATCTTGGTTTAAGATGGGGTGGGGGTAAGAGGGGAGTGAGGAGGAGGAAGCAGGAGAACAAGTTTGGAGAGAAAAATCCACCCTTTCTTTCTCCTTCTTCTCAAAATGTAGCCAGAAATATGTTTCTCTTCTTCACTCTGTTGATTGATCTTAACAACTTAGCATGGCCTGTTTGGTTTGTCTGCAGCTGGATTTGTGAAACAGCCATTTTACTTTAATTTGACTGATTTCTTCTTGTTCTCATTGTTATTTTCTCCAGTGTGCTCCATTAACTAAAAATTTGCATGGAATCTCCTGCACAAAATTTCAGTGCAAGGCAATGTTGGGTTTGGAGACAACACAGGAGTTTTATCATGTGATCCAAAAAACACTCAGCACAGTGAGCCAGATACTGGTTATATGGAGTTGGAGATTTAGACTTCACCGAGGATTTTGAGCCTTTGGAAACAGGGTGCAGCTGGTCCTCTTAGTGCAAAGATCTAAATTAAATCAAGACTGAATTCCAAGTATGTTTTGGGAAAAAGCAATTTCCTCCAATATCAGCAAACCCCTCTCCAATAACTATTGTAAACCAGTGTGCATGCACTGGGGAGATACCCCATATTTTATTCGTGTAATGTAACACGCCGGAATGCAGATGGGAATGTCGCTGGGGGGGAACAGAGGTGAAATCTTTATATATCACTACCAGTTATAACAACAGGGTTCACATCTGTAATCTGTATTTTTACAGATTTTAAGTTTCATTAACCAGTTTGAGTTCAGTTTGATGCCAAAACAGTAAGCCAGAACTCACAAAAACCTAAATGTAACAAACTGTGAAAAAAGAAAAGCTGGAATGTAAAGGTGATAGCTGAAGTGCTGGGAAGCGAGGAAAGCAGGATGCCAAACCCGATAGGCGCGGTCAGACTGAGCTCTTTTTGGGCACTGAGGCAAACCTCTAAAAACAACATGCAGTAGCTGGCAAACTTTACTGAACCTGGTTCACAGAGTGCTGAAAGAAGCTGGTTTCAGACTTCAAAGTTGTGTGTAGAGAATGACCGTGCAGAGGGGGAAACGTTGAGAGCTTTGGGAACTGTTCACAACATCCAATTTGAATCTAAGCTCATCAAGCCTTTTTTTTTTTCTTTTTACTGTATATTTTCATGGTGTTTTACTTTCACTCATTCGTTTCCAACGTGGGAAGTGAAAGAAGGAAGTGGGATACTTCAAAACAAAACTTTGAGGGAAATAATTGTCAGTGTGAAGGGTGACAAAAGGTTTAAAATGACAATTGATTGCTGCATTTTTTATGAGACAAGACTGTACATAAAAGATGAACACAGCCACTGATTTGATGACTGCAGCCATCTGGGCTTTTCTGAAACTGGACGTGACCACCATATTTGGGCGCAAGGGGAGTTTCACCATCTTTGCAAAGTTAGCCAAATTGCATCTGTACTTCACTGTATTGAAGTTTCTCATGTGACGCCACGCTCACATTGCTCAGGAGCTGTCTGCCATATCGAACACGATACAACCACCCGTTGCTAGGGAAAAATGTGTGTTTCCTGGCTCGTTGGCAGTGATTCCTGGAGGTTTCTGGTGAAATTGATTGTAAAGAATGTGCTGCACAAGTAACCTAATGATTCTTTGGCCATGTTTAGCTGTAGTTTTTCATGTTTGCCTTCAAACACTTGCTAACTGCCAGCCAAGTGGTAGTAAAACCTTGAAAAAGTGCAAAGGTGGAGAAGGTTGACTTTTGAGGTAAAAACCTCACTGCTGCAGCAGACATGTTTCAAAAGGCACAACTTTTATTATGAAGGCGAACCTTCTCAGTTTCTGGTTTTCATCACACTTTTCACAGTCTCACTACAGCTTGGAGAGTAGTTGGACAGTGTTTGTAGACAAGTTTGTCACTTCCATTCAAACTACAACCACAGCAAAATACTAGCCATCAAAGCAATCACAAAGAGGTTTTTGCCAACCGGTTAGGGAATTATATAGCACATTTTTCTCGAGCAAAGGTGGCTCCCAGGGGGTCACAGACTGGTCTGTAGGGCTGTGTGACTGAGGCTTTAGCAATCATTTTCCCTGTGACTGCTATCAACCTCCAGGAACTACTCCCAGCCAGTTGGGTAATAGTAATTTTTTTTCCCTAATGATCGGTGGTTACCAGTGACTGGGGCCTTATTCACTTCATGGTCACACATTAAAAATGGCGTACAAATTATAGTCATGTGGTTAGTGGTCATGTGTTTGCAAAACCTCAATCTTAAATTGGCTGCTAATTTTGGCCAGCAAAAAAACAGACTTAAAACAAAATAAATGCACCTACATTGCGTCCACAGAGAAACCGAACAGCTAGCTTGAAGTGGCTTTATTACAACTAAACACTGAACAAGACAAAAACTAACCTATCAATGTGGCCACTGCCCAAAAGATGCATATTTCTAACCTTTGATATAATTTAAACAGGTAAGTTAAAAAATTTAAAATAAAAAAACTCAATCCCTGTACAGTCATGAGAGGGAAAATCAACAGAGTTCAGGTTTATGTACAGGTTTACAAACAGATCTGCTCTAAATCTGAGAATCTTTTTGTTTGTTTTAAGGGAAATTTTGTGTTTCAAAATAATACTCCTACATATAAGAAAAGGAGAAACTCTGAAAGCACTATGAAAGCCTCACGCAGTGTTAAATGATAAATTCTAGTACTACTTCCCATTTCAGTATTAAAATTTTACACTTAGTTCTTGCAATTAATAAGATGCACAAGTGCAAGTTCTTTAGGAGGTTTCAACTCTAGAAAGTGGTAGTTAAAAATTTAATAGTGCAGCCAGTTCTCATGACCTTATCTGATCTTGGCAACAGTCTCACCAACGGAAATGATCATCCAGCTGAGGTCAAACATGATATATATATAGGTTAAAGCAAGAGAACAAAAATGGGCATTGTGTCACACTTACTGAGTATTGAACAGAGATAGTAAGGATGATAATGACAGAACACCTCCAGGCAAATCTCTTGAGACATTTCACCAAGTTCATTTGGAGGGGGAAGGGGGGGGGGGGGGGGT
This sequence comes from Archocentrus centrarchus, assembly GCF_007364275.1. Classification (NCBI taxonomy): domain Eukaryota; kingdom Metazoa; phylum Chordata; class Actinopteri; order Cichliformes; family Cichlidae; genus Archocentrus; species Archocentrus centrarchus. The sequence goes on along the minus strand of NC_044347.1, from coordinate 16,906,807 downwards.
GTCTAAAAATAAGTAGTGGTGCATGTGTGTTGAAATCCTCCAACTGAAGAGAGTGGATCGGCCCCTGCAGAGCTCAGACTGAGGTCTTTTCACTTCAAATCACAATCGCTCCATTCAGCGACTTCCATCAATGGGGCATTCTTAGTGAGCCAAAAACACTTGTACATACAAAGAAACACATTTTTATCATACTTCATCTTGGGCTGTAATTCTGTTCTGATCTATCAGATACAGAATGATGTAAACCCAGAAATATTTAATCCATTAACGAGTATAAATATCCTCCAACTCCAGACTGAACCTGTGAAGGCCAGCATCATGTTGCTTAAACTCGGAGTCTAGTTTCACTCAGCTGTCCTTTGGGGGGCTTACATCAACATGACTCTTCTCATTTAAGCAAATTAGAGGTCTAGCAGTGAGCCTCAACAACTTAACTGTCCATCAGTGAGCTGTGCTGGAATCTGGCTTCAAGTCCGACAGCTATCATCCAACCATCCAAGCAAAAAAAGAAAGACAGACAGAAAGACGCATAGAAGCCTTGAGAAGTCATCACAAGATGCATTGCAAACATTATGGAGCTATTTTGTGTGTCAAAATGCAGATAATGAGGAAAAATATGTTTTTTTTTTTATTAATGAGAAGCAGAAAAAAAAATTCCATCAAGTGTGTGTCATAAGCAAAGGTCAGAGGCCCATCTGCAGCCATCTGCCAACTGCTTCCTTTTTCTGTTCACCTTTCTTAAGATGACTCAGGCCCTTGTTTTGCAACACACTACACACAAATTATAGAGGCGCCCCTCAAAAAAAAGAAAAAAAAGATGTGTGTTAGGGGTTTGTGTGTCACAGCCTAGTATAAAAATATCCATTATGCTCAGTTTGCAGGTTGATTGTGGTGAATCCCATTCAGTGAGGGAGTATAAACAAGGCTGGAATAGCCAGAGTCAGCAAAAAGTACCTTGAATCCAAAGCCAGACACTTAAAACTTACTAGTTTAAACTGAAAACAATTTGCTTGGAAAGTGGGCTTACTCCTGTGTCTTTTGGATTTCCTTTGGAGTCACTCCATCACTTGTCTAGTGTCCAGACTTCAGTTAGGTTCTCTGCCTATCAGGGACACTTGCCAGTAAGCTGTCAGCATGCCTGTCTGAGAACTTCCAGCTAAAAAGACACCCTCACTGTTACCCAGCAAAGTCGACCGCCAGCTAAAATGAACTTCCTCCATGACTCCCTCGCTCCATTTAAACCAAGACTCCTCATGCCACAAGGTCAGAGCCTGGCTAAACTAGGATGTGGTATATCAAAATAATTGCTCTCTCTTTTATACTATCCAGTCATCCTTTAGTTCCTCAAGGCCAATAGCTGAGAAAACCTCCATATATTTCACCAGATTGTTTTCTGTGCAGTCTTTATTCCCTTTTTATTTTTACTGCCCCTTCTTGGCCAAAGCTCTCTTTGTTACAGATAAAGAGCTAATGTGAAGTCAAAGAACAAAAAAAGAGGCAGACCACTAAATTAGCCAAGTGGAATGGCAAATCACAAAAAAAGTACTCTAAACAACTCTGTAACATAACTCAGCCAGTAACCAATTGCTGAAAACATGACTTTAGCTAACTGTCCAGTGAGTATCTCACTCTCGGCTTCTCTGAAATATGAAGTCAGCCTTCCATTCATCATGCAGAATTCTACAGAGACATTTAACCAGCTGATCATTTCATTTATTTTCCCATTTTCCCTTCACTCTTTTTTTCAGCCTTTTTCAAATACCCTGCACCTCACAGCCAAGACAAATATTCTCACCATCTGCCATGGCGTGCTCAGGGTTTACAGAGAATCCCACAGCACCACAGATGCAAATGACCTATGAAATCCAGAAAAAAATAAAAGGGAAAAAAAAAAAAGTATGGTCACAGGTTTTGTTGTGTTCATACCTTTGGCTGAGATACATTGTAATTTCTGCAGAACAATTGCTTTACTTAGAAGGTTTAAACTGAAACTTGCCAAGGGAGTTTATAACATTTTAAAACTTATCAGGCTTTCCGGGAATTAAAAATGAAGATACCCCATTATACTGAAATACTCCAACTCATAATTGCACATATGCACAAACCTAATGAAAAAGTCTCGGAGCAAATTGGCATAAATTAAGGGAATGTTTGAAAGTTCCTCTTCTATGTAGTCCTACTCTGGTCTGCAGCAGTCTGACTAATGTCAACAGGGATGGAAACCAGATGGGTGAGAGCGACGATAAGAGCTCTGCAGGGGGAAAGATGGAGGGGGAGGGGGGGGGGGGGGTTCCAGTTCAAAGTCGTTCAGTTTCTTCCTTTAGTCCCCTGCTATGAATTCCAGCAGCGATCTTTCAAGCCATGTGCTTTGAAAGGTAAGAGAGAAAAACTGTTCATATTGGTTTGAAATTTTCTGTAAAAGTGTCTTTTTTCTGTAAAAGTGCCAGAGAATTACCTGAACCTCAACTAACACTGCTTTCTAGCTCTGAGTGTACATACTGTACAGATATTTGAGCAAGAATCTGTGTTTTTCTTTTTTTTCTTCATGGTCAGCGTTACCATGAAACTTTGGAGGCTTCATACCAGAAAGCATGCTATGTCCTGCTGCTACACTGCATGTCACTGGACCAAAAAAAAAAAAAAAAAAAAAAAATCAACAGAAGACAGAGCTTGAGTTACAGTAATGTGTTGTACAGCACAGTGTTGGAGTAATGACAGAAATTACTCCAACACTCAAGGGAAGTTTGAATCTAAAAGTGTTTATTTGCACACCATTTTTCTCTGCCAGTACGCATGCCAGCATTTTGTCCTACCCCCAGACAAGCTATTAGGACCATTATAAATTAGACTGGATTTGTTCCCCTAAAGCTCCAAATAATGTAATGCTTAATAGCCTGCACACAATTTGTGAAAGGACAAAGCACAGAGCTCCATAAACTCTGCCTCTCAAATGAGAAGACAAACCACAAAGATCCCCTGCAGGTGTTCTTCATCCCACTGTGCACTGTACGCTGGTTAACCCAGCGGCCTCTGAGCGTATGTCAGAGCACGGAAAATGTCAGAGTCTTCCCTGTAGGCTGGTGGGATTGGCTAATTACAGATATTTAAAGTGTCACAGCCTTTCAGAAGAACATGTTATTTTGGATGCATTTGAGATGTCCTTTTGATGGGGTTTTCTTGAGCTGTCAATCATTTTAAGAAGTTTATCAGGTTTAGCGGTTACACATTTTGTCGTACAGCCCTTGAGCCTCTTGGTGCCCATTTACTTTGCACAATACACCAACATATAGGGTATTCTGTGAGATAAAGTTACATTTTCATAAGTAAAGAACCTGGAAATATATTGGGGCTTCACAAGCAAGCTTGGATCAAACTCATTACACCACATATGGAACTGAAAATAGACTATAAATAGACTATAAAAGCTTTTTATAGTCTTACTGACCGCTCAAAGCACTTTATTCTACACACTTTAGATGCCAGTCACACAGACCTAGAGACCGGTTGGCAACCACAAGAGAGGCTTTTCCCCATCCCCAACCAGTTGGCAAACAGTTGCTGGCAGATTTTCAGAAAACTTGACCTCTGACCTTCATCTTGAGGTCAAGGTCACCAAGATTAAATCTTTTCTGAGATTTTTAGTAGATGCATATATGGTGTGAATTTGAACAACACATACCACATCGTTCTTGAGTTATGGTCAGTGTTAATGTTTTTATGGAACAGACGCCAACACTGAATTGTCTGCTTTGGCTATGGCAATACCTTGACTTTTTCTTTGAAACAGCAGAGTTAAAATTGTTGTTCTCTGCACCTTCATATGATGTACGTATAACTACACTTTCTTGGACAGCAGCTTACTTGCTACACTGCTATGCATAAAGTAAACTTCCCTTTCAGCTACACCTGGAAGATACTCAGTCTTATTTATCTGCCCCATGGCAGTTAAAAGTATCAGCATTATGTTTCCACAGATATCACATTTCACATCCCATTATACAGTTTCTACACACACACACACACACACACACACACACACACACACACACACACCTTTTTGTTCTGGCAAGAGCAGATCACAAAGAAGAAGCTGGAGCATGCTTATGTTAACAGGTCTTTTAGTATTTGTGTTACATCCAATATCAGCCCACTACAAGGCTGAAAAATGTATACTCCAAGCCAGTGTCAATTTCCCCTCGAGACAAAAAAAATGAAAGAAAACAATGAACAGTAGGACAGCTGGGAGAGGCTTCCTCCCTCCTCGACTGTCCACCAATCACATTCTCTCACTCAGATTAGGTTAAACAGCTTAACCTACTGGAAAGATGTCACAGCCAGTTCTTCAGCATGGCCAGAAGGGAAAGGACTCTAGTTCCATGCAGAAATAGACAGACACACATGCAGACACATGTTCAAGCTTAACTGGACGGTTGAATAAACAGCATGTTGCCAAATACCTGCCTGCACTGTTAGCAGTAACAGCAAGGCACTGCGGGAAATGAAACTGGCAACAACCCTGATGGGGGGTTGATGAAAATGCCTACAGGGCACGAAGACAGGTCTGTGTCTCTTTGTGCACTAAATGTGTTTCTGTGTGAGTGTGTGTTTTACGGCTCACAACACACTTCAAGCAGACAATTAAATTGAACAGCAGAGGGGAATACACGCACAATGCTGTACCATTAAAAAAAGCAATTAGTTTCTTGTGTAGTATGGCAGTTGGTTCATTTGTACTACGCCTTGTACAATAATGAGGTCTTTAAATCTTGCAACAGGGCTGCTTCGGTCCCTAAAATCCTCTGGAGCTCCATACAAAATCATAAACTTAACATGGAAACAAGCAGACCAGCGTTACTGTCTTTCATTCAAAGTGTCATAACACAATTGAATTGGAAAGAACAGTTATGATACAAATACTGAGCTGAAAAATTATTCCGCTGCAAAAGTACCTCATATGGCAGCTTGATGCTGGCTCCAAAAGTGAGTCAGTCTCAATAGACTCCCATTTTAAAATGCCCAACTTCACAGCAGAAATAAGGATGTTTTACAGCCTGGGTCCCTGTGGCCCATTGCATTGGGGGGGGTTTAAGCTGGGTTTAAGGCTTAAAGCTATGCATGACAAATAGTGTGGCCCCTTAGAGTGACAGATGGCTAGGTGTCACCTCAGCTAAATTGATCAAAATGGACCTCTTGACCATGTTTGTGATGCGTAAAAGCAAAGTTGTCAATCTATGGTCCTACCCTCTGCGATGGCCAAAAACTCAGGTTAATGACTGAAAGAATGAGACAGAGGATGCAAATGGTGGAAATGAACTTCCTCTAAAGGGTGCCTGGGCTCAGAGTAAAGCTGCAATTCCTCTACATCGAAAGGAGTCAGTTGAGGTGGTTCAGATATGTTCCACTGGGAGGAGTCCCTTGGGCAGACCCAGGAAAAGCTGGAGAGACTCTGCTGGCTTGGGAACACCTCGGTGTCCCTGGAAGTGCTGGAGGAGGTGGATGGGGAGAGGTAGGTCTAGGCATCTCTTCTTAGATTGCTACTCCTATGACCCGGACTTGGATAAGTAGCAGAAAATAGTTGGATGGAATTTTAGTTGTATTTTATTTATAGTTTTGGTCTATAAATGTACTTTGCTAACCAAACTAGCTTATATTACCTGATAACTTAACACTCCACCTTCCAGTTCAAATATGGTCACTTCTAGCTCCACATAGAAATTGACACAATATCAAACACAAGACTTCAAAACAGTAGCCCAGTGGGTAATGTCATGGTGGATAGTCTATGAGTATGCATGCATTTGTTGGAGATATTTTGATCTAGCATGTTCATCCAAAAAGAAAGAAAAAGACCATAAATCTGCATAGAGCTCACAGGATTAAAACATTTCTTATTACTGAAGAATCTGCCCGACTTTCATGAGTGTCAGAGTAAACAAGCAGTCTCCATAGATTTACTGCTAACAGAAATGGCTAACAAAGGCATTTTTGCATACCGTATTTTCCGGAGTATAAGTCGCACTTTTTTTCATAGTTTGGCTGGGGGTGTGACCTATACTCCGGAGCGACGTATATGTGACATTTATAACACATGAACCAAAATACTCCAGCCACTTGACATCTCCGTGAACTGCAGCTTTAAGGCAGTCTTGCGTAACCTGTGGGCACAGTGGATGATGGATGGAGAGCACAGCTTAACGGCAACTGGGAGAATGCGCCACCCAACTTTCCTGGAAGTCATTGGATGGATCAAGAAAACATGGGCTTCAGTGACAAACCATCCTGTTGGGATTCAGAAAGGCTGGAATAATTGGAACTGCAGCTGACGACGAGTCTGACTAACGCGACACAGAAGAGGAAGCGGCGCTTCGTCTACGGAGTGTACGGAATTGTTTAGAAGTGACACCGAGGATGAAGAATTCAATGGATTGATGGTTTGGTTAACTTGTTAGTATGTTCTTTATGCTATGGTTATCTGAATAACTTAATGTTACGTTAACATACCGAACACGTGTTCGTTGTGCGTCATTTAGCTGAATGTGCTACGTTAGCATAACGTAGGCGTAACCGTGTTCGTCCTGTTCTTTAATCCATTATTATTTTAAATTGCCGTTCAAGATGGAATTTCTGAATTCCCCCCCCCCCCAAAGTGCGACTTATAGTCCAGTGCGACCTATATATGTTTTTTTCTTCTTTATTATGCATTTTTTGGCTGGTGCGACCTATACTCCGGAGCGACGTATAGTCCGAAAAATACGGTACTTGTAATGGTGCTGATCTTCCAGTATGTAAGTGAATGAGAGCCTAAAAACAAAGGGAACTGTATTCTTCCTGTTAATATCACTGGTAGCTTCAAAACTCAAAGCTTGAGTACTTTCCACACTGAAGACAAAAGTTAAAAAATAGAGATGGCAAAATGCTTTTTTTTTTTTTTTTTTTAAAGGTTAGGCAACAGCCTCATTACAACTGGGGTTGCTTTAAAAGCTCTAGGATCTTCACCCCATTTAACCGCACTGCACACTAGCCTTTAAAAACAATCACAGATGCCTGAGCTTGTGTGTGTTTGCATCTACTGTATGCACATGTAGCTAAAACAGCTGATTTACAAGGAATAAAAGGGTGTGGAAACCCACCAGAATAATTAACGGAGGCCTGCGGCAAACATAAATCTGCAGTGGTATGAGCATCCACAGATGCAAGCACTTACATTCGTTATTAAAGCTCAGCAATATTACAAAATGTCAGTGAATATGATAAAAAACCACCCAAAAGATTGAAAATCCACTTGAAAACAGGAGAAAAAAGCACTTCAATCAAATAAATTAATCACAGCCAAAGCCAAATGAGATGAATCACCCAGAAATACAAAGATGGATATTTCCAACTGCAGGTGTAAAAGAATGGTGTTTAAATATAACCGGAGCGCCTTAAAAGCAGCACAAATGATGAGACTTCAGCATGACGAAACGACTTGGCAGAGAGAAGAGACAGAAAAACGCGAGAAGAGGTAAAAAACAAAACTGCTTTTTCTCTCAATCATCACATTTCAGGGTACATTCCTTTCAAGAGTTTCTCAGAGAAAACAAACGTCTGGAAACTCGGGGACCAGCAGGGGAGACGCCATTAAATTCCTCAGAGGCTTCTGGAAAGCGTCCCAACAGAGACGAGGAGGGTGCAAGGAAAGAGATTAAGCAACACTTCACCTATTGAAAGCAGTGTAACGTGCTCCCCACGCATACACACCCTCTTAATAATGTCCAAGGACACAGGACTGGAAGTTGCAGGGCCTGGTCCAGATCTGCGACAGAGATTGAGAGCGGCAGGTCTGTAGCCTTTGAAAGGTTTAATGAGGAGCCATGGTTAACACTTAGTATGGGGGAGAAATCTCATTTAGGATATTGAAGCTGACACTTAAGAGTTTTAGCTGCAGGCTAAACTCTCGGCATGCCAGACTGTCATATTGAGGAATCGCTTTGTTTCAGCATTGATTTAACTCTACAAATAGAGACAAGTTAACTGCATATGAACACGCTGAATCAGTTTTAGTCCCTTTATCACGGACAAATGGCCACAAAATTTGCTTTCAGTGCTCTTGTTTGATTCTCTGAAAGGCAGCCCTCCTTCCCCAGCACAATCTCCCTCACTGGTGACTTTTAATGACCTACACCAAGGGGACACCTTGAGTCTTGCTAACCATTCTCCCCAATCATTGAGCGATGATTTACAACAGCAGACACAGCCAGAACAAGAAGCCACATACCCTAATAAGTCCACACATAAACCTGTCTAGCTCGCAAGTTCAGTTACATTCGACTTTTTTTTTTTTATTTATTGCCGTGCTTCATCATGTGAGGTTGTACTTTTCCTGTGTTGGACAGAAAAAAAAAAAAGTCAGGCCTCACAATGCAGCTTCTGATTAGGAAAAACAGGCCTGGTGCCTGATTACATCAGAGCCTGAAGCAAACTCCTGTGTCCAACAACAACACGTGTCACCCAAAACACCTACTGCAATCTCATCCAGTCATTTTTCAAATACAACAAAAGGTCGAAATGAGTTTTGGCTTCCCTCCAGTGCTCCTGCTGCTGACAATAATCCTACCAGGACTCGTCTAGCAGCAGCATCATGATGAAGCCAAACTGGAAGCTGAGATATTTTTACAGCATGTCGGGAATCAAAATGCCACTCCTGTCAAATACAGGATACAATTAATCTCCCATTTTACAGCATAAAATGACCAGATAAACTTGTAAAAACAGCAGTGAAAATTTCACCACAAGCCCACCTCAACAGCTATGGCTGGCTGCTCCAAACCAATCCAGGAAAGCTACAAAATTGGTGGTTTTGTACAGCACAGTGATGCGAGGGTGCTGTGATTACCCTAAATGGGGCCCAGCTCCTCCATCACTGGCTTTACTAGCGTCCTCACAGGGGACCTCATTCACTGCAATTACAAAACGGGATATAATCTGCAGCCAAGCAGAGCAGGACAGTGTTTGCTCATTCACTGGCTCCCGGCATAATGCGAAAGGCTTCTGTGGGAGACGGATGTGTGCCTGTGTTCATCTTTCTCTCTCTCAGTGCTGCAGTCTCTCACAGTGAGTGCAACACCACGTCTCCTTTCCGTCCCCCAGTGGGGCCCTGTTTATTTCTTTTCTACCCCCATCCTGTTCCCTTTCAGAAACAATCTCTCAGTGATTGTCTCTGCACCAGAAGGAGTATGCTAGTCACCAGCAATAATGTCTCTGTCTCACACACCCACTCACTCCCTCCTTCCTAGCTTAGAGGCAGCTTTGTCTGTGGCCCCATCTTTGAACTCTGCAGTTTTAAATGCTTCCACGTGGATCCACGTGCACAAGCCCACCTTAATAGCAAAGTAACACAATGTGTGGCTCCAGTGAAACTACTTGTTCAAGTCTTACGCTGAACGTTTGAAGAGCAGCAGGAAAACTGACTAAAATCCAATCTTATCACCTCTTTCAACCTGAAAAAGGTGAATCTTCACTGGTCCTCGCTCTGCATTTGCTCTGCTGGCAGGTTAAACCTTGGGGACAGCTCAAGAAAGAAGAAGAAACTGAAAGGAAAGTCAATCCACAGTCAGAAGCCTCTTATTGAGATCTCTGACCACAGGAATGAAACAGTGAATGCCAATCATTACATAATACAGCACAGTTCCTCGGTTGGAGACTCATGCAAGCATGCTGCAGCCACATTTTCCCCCAACTTGGGTCACTTCATATACCCATGCAGAAAAAAGATTGATGCATTTGTGCTTGCTTGATACTTTATATGTATCCTAACTTTTTGCTTAAGTCCTGCTATCCTTAGCTGCTTCTCCAACAATTAATACTATGCTTATTGTGTGTATTTTCCAATGACGCCTAGACAGATGTACCACATATTTCTGAATCAATGGGTCATTCATTAATATGGCTAAATAAAAACACGCTTCTTCTTTCAGCTATAATCATGGTTTAATGAAGAGCTGTAGCCAACTGTTAATATAGCTAATATGACCATATTAAGATGTCAGTTGTTTGAATATTTCATTTCTAGTGACATTTCAATATTTCAAGCTGATACTCTATAGCTTTTTAGAAATGATTATGATGATTAATTGTATACCATTTTCTAAAAGATTTTGGTGATTAATTTTTTTTAAAAAATGCTGAAAATGAACTTAAATTATAAAAAGTATGTGAAGAAACTCTTGTATTTGATTGCAGATATATTGTCCTGTAAAAAAAGTTTTCATAGGATGCTTTGCAGTCCTGTGAAAACTAGGTACACCCCATGATTCATTGGCTTATAGAACCACCTTTAGCAACAATAACAAAATAATTGTTTTCTGTATGACTTTATCAGTGTCTCACATTATTGTGGAGGAATTTTAGCACATTTTTCTTTAAAACATTAGTTTAGTTCATTGGTTAGTTGGTAAGCATTTGGTAATTCACAGCTCTCTTAAGGTCCCACCACAGCATTTCCATCAGTTTGAGGTTTAGACTTTGACTGTGTCATTGCAAAACTTTGATTTTTGCCCCTTTTTTGCTATAGATTTGCTGCTGTGCTTGGGATCATTGTGTTGTTGCATCACTTAATTACAGCCAAGCTTTAGCTGTCACACAGATGGCCTCACATTTGACTCTAGAATACTTTGGTATACGGTCATTGAGTTGACAGGAGTTCATGGTCAACTCAATGACTGCAAGGTGCCCACGTCCTATGGTTGCAAAACAAGCTTAAATCATCACCCATCCCACCAGCGTGTTGGACAACTGTTTGTGCTTATATGCTGTGTTTGGTTTTCTCCAAACATGACGCTTTGAATGATGGCCAAACATTTCCACTTTGGTCTCATCTGTCAAAAAGTCATTGTTCAGAAGAGAAAAGGCTTTCTCTTGGCAGCCCTTCCAAAAAAGCCGCACCTGTTCAGTCTTCTTCTTGTACTGTCATGAACTTTAACATTAAACATGCTAACTAAGGCCTGTAGCGTTTGAAATGTAGCTCTTCGGTCTTTTGAAGTTTCTATGAGTATTGCACAGTCTGACCTTGGAGTGAACTTGCTGGGACGTCCACTCCTGGGAAAATTAGCAACTATCTTGTCATGGTAAAAACTCTCTTTTTCACAACTGTATCTAGTGACGTTAGCATGCTATCAAGCTAACATCTGCCTTTAATCTCATAATACCGCTTGCACCTCTAGATGGGATAGTGAGTCATGGTAGTGTCAGAACATCATGAGAGGAAGAAGAAGCACTGCCCAGGGATAATTTACTTGTATAAACTCTTTGGTTCTGCCCTCTTATCAATCAAGAATAAACAAACCTGCAGGCTACGGGTTTCTTTTTTAGCCTCCCCCTCTTTTGCCACACCTTCATATCGTGATGCTGGAGGCCTTGATCCTACAGCTAACCAAGATGGCATACCTTATCAGGCATGTTAGATAATTAATGCTGTTGTATGGTCTGGAGATTCAAGTACCATTTGAGACAGTATTGACACACGAACATGCATATATCTTGATGAAAGTAGCTTCAGCATATTTCACAGAAAAATCAGCAATCCCATACCTCACAACATTTCCTACACATTGCACCTTTAAACTTTGTTTGCATTTATGTCACATTTTGGAAACTGGACCATTCAGAGAAACAGTGCAACTGACGGCCAATTTCAGGACTATATGTCACATGTAGTGTCGATATTTCTGTGTACCATTGTGGTCATGACATTATATATGTTCATGTTCATTCCTCACTCCCATCTGTGTAATAGTCATTAAAAGGAAGATATTACATCCACAAATCTAATCAAATATTTAGTTAAATAGGGTTAATCTCAGGAGACTGGACTGCAGGGCGGGTGGCAGCATGCACACGTGTACACATGCCTGTAAAGTCAAATACGAGCCCATATAGCATGGTTTAATGTGGTCTGTGTGAGCCCAGGGAACCTGCATCAGTATGGGTTTAATATGTTACAATACTAGATTGAGCAGGGACTAGTAACACACACACACACACATCTCTGCAAATGATGATGAATGATACCTGCCAACCTGCTGCAGTTATTTCTGTAAGCACTTGAGAAGAGAAGAGAAGAGAAGAATAAGAGAAGAGAAGAGAAGAGAAGAGAAGAGAAGAGAAGAGAAGAGAATATAAGAGAAGAGAAGAGAAGAGAAGAGAAGAGAAGAGAAGAGAAGAGAAGAGAAGAGAAGAGAAGAGAAGAGAAGAGAAGAGAAGAGAAGGAGAATTTACTGTCTTTAACCATCACCTTATCGTGATTTCTCCCACACACTCAAACCACTGCCAGAAACTTCTGCCAACTTAAAAGACAAAGAAACATTACTAGGGTTTGGCTCCAAACTCCAAAACTCATTTTCTCATCTCTTATCACTTTGTGCTTCTCTCTCTCTAAATGAATTTTAGCTGAGTTAAAATATGCTTTGGGGCAGTAGAGGACATGCAAATATCTACAAATTAAAAACAAAAAACATGCCGCTGGGCAAGCCAGACTTTAAAAATATCTGGCAATGCACAATATTTTAACTGTCTGGTTCTCTGCATAGTAATGGACAAATGGAAAGTTAATTAAAACTAATTTCCTCTTCTCAGAGACAAATATCTGAGTGGCAACACAAGGAGGCAGTCACCTCTGTTATTGAAGATCAACCCACAAACATGTTTTTAGCAGAGTAGCGAGGTCTGGATTTTCTAAGCTTTGGATCGCACGATACCAAGACGCTGTGGACGTCATTTTAAGGTCAGTGAATCTAATAATAATTCCTGTGTGTCTAAAGCTCAGGCTTCAGACTGCTGTGAACATTCACTTTCAGACATTTTTTTTCCTTCTATGATTGAGAGAGGATATCCCTACTATGGTGATCTCGCGCACCAACCACCAACCTGCTCTTAAATCCTTCTGTTTGAACAGCAAGTTGGTGGGCAGCCAATCAGAAGAAACTTGGCTTAAAAAGGGATAGGAGCTCGTTTCAGGCAATGGATGGACAGAGGAGCTGCACCGAGGCCCAGCATAAGATGAATAAGGATTATTTTAACTGTGAATCATGCAAAGTGACTCTAGTATAGTCCAAGAATAAAATACTGGAGCTGGAAATCAGTATATTAGCGCTCTTTTAAAATCATTATGATCTATGCATCCGGACCAGTAAGAAAACCTCAAGTTGCCACAGTGTCATTACAATTTTCAGCAACTTTATTGCTCCTTCTGCCCTTTAAGAGCTGTCCTTTGATATCTGTTCCTTTCACGTGGCTCTTTCATGCCCAAGGCAGCAGACAGCACAAAGGCCCATCCATTTGAAATGTCAACAGCTTCACATTGGAGCTAAGGAGTGAGCCTGTGTGTGTGTTCCTGCATAATTTGGCGGGGGACTTGTAGCTCATTTATCACGGGCCTTGGGGGACTGCTAGTCTATCAAATGATGTGGTCTATAAAGCGCTTCCATCACCCTAATCCTCATAACCATCCCCCCTGGAGTCCTGTATCTTCCCCCAGCTCTCTTTTAGATAAAAACAAACACTCACATAAGGTCAGGAGCTGAAGTAGATCATAAAGCCACGATCCAATCATGCAACAAAAAAACTTTATAGACAGCTGATTGCAACAGAACACACACACACACACACACACAAAAAAATCCTCCACTATCCAGTCACTCCTGCTATTGGTATTGAAGAAATCTAAAGTCGGTTTTAATGTGGCTATATTGGAGGGACTTACAGGGATTAAAGATCACAAGAGCAGCATGCTAGACAAGACAATACAGGAAAAATCTAAACAGAAACCACTAATCAAGAGATAAGAGGAATAATGCAAACTCAGTATTAAATCATCTGAGACCAACTAAATGGGATGCAAGAGTGAAAGCTCCAGCAGGGTACATGTGGCTCCATATGTGCAGGTCTTAACCACCTGAGGCATTATAAAGGCATCATCTGAGCCAATGATATTTCTTAGTGAGGGCAGGTCCATGGGGGACAGGCTTAATGGAGCTCTACAGCGTTCCTGCAAATCAGCAGGACTTCATCTTTTTCAACCTAATGCAGAGATCTCAAGTATGAAAGCACTGCAGATGCCTGACAAATCAAGGGAACAGCTGCAGGTGCCATCACGAAGCACCACAAGGGAGTAAGATGCGTGCAAATTGTGGCTAAATGTGAAAAACACCGGGCTGTATATAGTATAAACATGACTGTGATGAGGACCTTCTGTCGTTTTCACAGAAGAAAACATGTATTTTTAGTATTTCATGAGCCTCTTCGTACTCTCACATCTAGTTAAAGTGATATAATGTTTTTTTTCACATTTGACTAGAGGAGGTGCCCTATGAAGCAAGTTCAACATAATCAGGTTTCTCTGTGTTAGCTGGCTAGATAAAACCTAAAAGCCCCGTCCATTTTCTTAACCAGTTGTCCAATTCAGAATGGCAGGTGTGTGAACCTATCCAGGCAGTCATAAGAGGGACCCACCTAAAAAGATGAAAGACGATAGACCTATCTAAGACCCCAATCAGACATAATGGGGTATCATGACAGTGGTTAGCAACCTTCTTTATTAACCCATGCTTTCTTCATAAGTCTCTGTGCATTCACATAAAAGTCACTGCCCCTAAAACAAAACAACGAAGTACCACCTACATTATAAAACCTGGTCATGAAGAGTGACAAAGAAAGTTGGAGGAACAAGCAACACCAGGGCTCCAAATGTGACAAGAGAGACTTATCAGAGACAAGATTTATAAGAGACTTATAAATCCATAAATAAATGTACCTACTTTACCACTCTGAATGTTATTTCTAACATGACAGCTGCACATTAGAGCTTTTAAACTCTTTAACATGAGTCTTAAAAAGTGCATTTGGGTCCTTAACTGTCCCATAATGAAGGATATGTGGAAATCTCTTCACCTATATGGACCGATTTTATCAACTATTTCCTGCGATAAATGCCAATAATCTGTGATTAACTGCATTACCAGCAGTAAAAGGCAAGCATGTTAAGGAAAAATATCAGGACAAAGCATAAAAAAAACAACCTAAGCATTTTCTGCATCACCAAATAAATGCATGTAAATTCACATGGAGGTGTGCTACTGTACTGCACGCTTTCATTCGATGGCATTTCTAATGGCTCCACAGCTTTCCATATAAAATGCATCCCCTTTAACAGTTGCTGTTAATCCTCAACTCTGAAAATAACCTCCCGTGCAGGTTAAGCCTGCTGCACCAGTTACTATGCAAGTTGAAAGTCATCAGTGAAAACTCTGGCTTAAGGGTCACCATAACTCATTTAATCTCACATTACAGTACACACCTCAGCTTCCCCAAACCTGTTTGTTCATTATGAACACAGATCTAAAAATGAAATTTATGAGGCTACTCTCTGTGGTTTTTGGAAACTGATGCTCGAGGAGGAACAAACAGGGCATTTGTTGGGGATTATTTTGAGCTATGGATTAATAACAGTGCTCTGGTGGTTATTTCCATCAGTGAGCTGGTGTAGGTTGCACTGAATTTAAAAAAAAGAAAAAAGAAAATGTGTTTTTTCAGACAACAATAGAGTCCTGTGGTGCACAGGAATAGGACAGGCTGCATTTTCCCCTTAGTAAGATAAATCTGTTGCTTTTATAGCATCTTTTAAGGTGGTAGTATAATTCCTTAAAAACTAATGAATTATTCTTTGTATTTCTTCCCACTACCATTGGATGTTACTGTTTATCATTGTTATTACAGTTTTTGGTTGGTTGGTTATTTGATTCCCTTTAATAAATGATCCTGAGACCTCATGTTAGCCTAAGAGAATGTGGAACAGTTTTACTTCAGAGTCACGCGGCAAACTTTCTCTTTGCCAAGCAACAAAAACAATCAGAGGAGGAGGTCAAAAGTTTAAACATTTGTGGATACGTGAATTCTTCTGTTTTGAAAGCTATACTGTTAGTGTATGCTCTATTCAGCATGTATGCAAACACAAACACACACACACACGCACATCCTGTCTATATTTAATTATTAACCAGCTGGGCGTTTGCTCCACCAGTACCTCTATCCCTGCCTCCTTTACACATTAAT
This sequence comes from Archocentrus centrarchus, assembly GCF_007364275.1. Classification (NCBI taxonomy): domain Eukaryota; kingdom Metazoa; phylum Chordata; class Actinopteri; order Cichliformes; family Cichlidae; genus Archocentrus; species Archocentrus centrarchus. The sequence continues at coordinate 16,890,721 of NC_044347.1, read as the reverse complement.
AATGAAGACTGAGTGTGTGTGTGTGTGTGGTCACTAATGCAGTGTGTGCCTATGTCATGTCCCGATGTTTTATTAATGCAACGTACACTCAAACAATATACATTTCTCAAAATCAGCTCAGGAAAAAAAAAAAAAAAAAAAAAAAAAACATTACTATAATAAATAATAAAATGTTAACGATCCATAAACAATGTGCTGCATGCAGAAGATGAATTGCCCGGTTTTCCCTGCAATTCCATGAGACGATTTTAATGACATTTAGCTTCTGAGCCTCTAAAAGCAGCAGAGTCCAGTTAAAAACTCTGCAGGGTCTCATTTGGATCTAATGGATTCCACGTTACCTCTCACGGGAAATGTGAGTGACTGAGTCTGTTCACGGTGCTGAAGTGGTTCCAGACTGAAAGCCTGGGGATACAGCTGACTTTATAAACACCAGAAATATCATAAAAATCAAAAGACGTTTGAGGAGAGAAAGCCAGAGAGGTCCCTATCAACCACCTGCATCTTTGAAATGAGTGTTTATAAAACACAAATGTGGCAACAGAACCTTTTCTGAGGGTTTTTTTTTTTTTTTTTTTGGTGACCCCTGCAGCACATAGACAAAGTTTCCCCCATGACAGAAGTCCTGAATTTATTCTCCATGACAAACCAATTCAATGAAGACCCTGTTTGTCCTGGTCAGAAGAGAAATATTCTGCAGTCAGCGTCACAAAAATAGTTTAGATACAGCCTGTGGGATTAAATCAGTCTTAATTTTGATCTTACATCACCACAATACTAGTGAGACTGATTAATTTAAAGCTACATAGGCCAACTCATCTCTAAGACTGATGTTACGGTAAAAATGAACAAGAGCAGCAAAAACAAACAAACAAACCACAGTTCAGAATTTGCGGTTTGCCACCGTTGCTTTGGTGAAAGCACTCAGACAGCGAAGCAAACCAGTGGAAATACACAGCAGTGAGGTCATTGTCGGCCATTTTTTGTTTGCCCTGGCCACATTAACGAGATCAAAACTCTAATACAGATTTGCATTGTGTTGAGATTTTATACAAACAGAAGGTTTTCTACACTGTTTCCACTGTCTGCTGTTGCTGTAAAGTAAAACATCCTTGAATTTGTATAGATTGCAAGATAAGCCAATGATTCAGCTGCTTTGCTCACCATTTATCTGAAGTCTGATTATTTGGTTTATCTAAGTGGAAGTGAAACTGGCCAGAGAACAAAAGGTGGACACAGACACAAGCTTCAAGGGATGGTACCAGCACGATCCCTATGTTAAGTGGACTGGGTATCACCCACATGCGACAGCTAACATTCCTAAAATAATTATAAATCATGGCTCTCGTAAATGGACATTTCATGATCATCTTGAGACTGCATATAGAGCCCGACCACAACCAGCTCAGCAATGATGCTACTCTGCTACATGTGCTGCAGATAGTGCTTTGTATATTGTAAACAATGCTGCTGTAGCCACTGATTAAACTGCGGAAAACAGCAGCATAAATCCTTTAAACACCTTTTTGCAGAAACTTGCGTAAAAGAACACTTCACAGGATCTATGTGAAGTTAAAGTCAGGCTTAGTTGAGTGAAAAAAAATTCCACTTCTGTGTGCAGGTAAGACTGAAATGTTGTGTTTTTTTGTTTAAACGAACTAAATTAATGTGTACCCCAAACCAACTATGCATAGGTTTAAAAAAAAAAAAAAAAAAAAAAAAAAAAAAATCTATTCATTTCCTTATAATTTGTCTCAAAAGTGGTTTAAAATAAAGAAGAATGAAGCCTGAAATTCAAGAAATCAACCCCAGGAAGCTTTAATCAACATTACAACAATACTATAGTATGTCAACATTATTCTTCATGTGTTTAAAAAAGAAAACATTAAAATTTATTGCCCCTCTCCTGCAGCTGCCTGGCTGGACTTTGTAGATAACAAGGTGGTTAATGAGCTACTTCTACTTTACCTCTACACAGTGAGAAAATGCCCAATCATGTGCCAGCACTAGTGTAAGCTGCAGGCTTATCTCCTGATTCACACATTAGACTACACCTACTGCACAAATACACTGGAGGCTATTGTAACAGGAAAAGACAGATTAGGTGAGTCAGGCTTGATACACAATGTCTCCATTATTAGACTGAATTTGTAAGAAGCACCCAAAACAACTGTCATTAATTTGGTTGGTGCACTTCCATGCTCTCCTGCTCCTTCATTAGCAGTTATCCTGTTTACAGTGGCTTGTAAACAGCAAACGAAAATTTACTTAATATTTCAGTCTTGTGCTGCTGTTTTTCAGCTAATACATCTGCTCTCTGTGGCCTCATGAGTGATGCAGAAACATGCTCCAAGAGATGGACAGACTCACACATGTGTGTGAGAGGCTTGTGAAAGGGGTTGAGGACAGGAAATAGATAGGGAGAAGAGCACACTGACATGAAGAGGGCTGCTGCTTTGTGGAGAGCATCAGCTGGAGGAGATGTTAATTTGGATTTGAAAAATAGACACAGATGACATCCCTGACACGGGACACCAGATCCCAGGGCCTCTGTCAACTGTCCACTCATCCACATCCTGAGGCACTTTCACTCCGACAACCACATGCATTCTTGGCATTTTCACAAGGACCAAATACAGCCGGACCGGCAGCTCTGAATGTTGAGAAGCAGCTGGAGAGTGATTTTTTTCGAGTTTCTCTCCTGATTATCATCACAAAGACACCCTAAAAATGAAGCTCAAATACAGCAGCTGTTTTTTCTAAAGACATGCAAATCGCCAAGGAGGGCTTGAAACCATACTCGTGTCAGCCTGCGGCAGACATTAATTCAGAAATTTGAGGATACTCCCAATCTGAGATGACATACCACAGCTCACCACAGCAGCAGCAGCAGCAGTGTCATAAAACTGCTGGCTGCACCGCCTCTCACAGGACGTTTTTTCTGAAAAACAGCATTAGGAAGTCAGGGAGACGCACAAGGACATACTGGAGCTAACAAGGAGATTCAAAACACATGCAAATACTTATGAAGTCTGATAATACCGACTACAATAATATACAGTTATCTATGTTTGGATGGAGTAAATGAGAGAAGAGGCAGGCTTAAGGTTAAATAATAAGCAAAGAAGAAAATGGAAAGACAGCAACACAGGGGACAAATGAGAACTACACAACACACACACCACACACACACACACACACAACACACACACACACACACACCTAGAGCACCCACTTTTAGAATAAGAGGTGGGGGCTTGGTGTCAGAATTCAATCAGAGCTGAGAAACAGTGGAAAAAAAATAGAAACAGAATAAAGCCTGCCTCTGTCTGCAAGGCCAGATCAGTGGTCTGTAGGTGTGGCATGCTCAGACAGGAAGCTGGCTCCTGTCCCACTTCCTGTGTATCACCAGGAAGTGGAGATTTAAGATAAGACTCAAGGTGGATGGAACAAAATGAGCTGTCCTTATGGAGAGAAAAAAAAAAATATGTTTCCCCCCCTCCTTTTCAGATTTCATCAGTTATTAAGTGACAGAGCAGCAGGAGGGTGATAAATAAATGACAGACGCGTGCTTAGATAAAAAGAAAATGGAGAGAGGCACAAAGAAACAAATATCTTGTCTGAGCCTTGAAGGCAACAATGTCACTCTGCAAGCGCTTCTTTTACATGATGCCAAAACTTCAGTGCCAAACAGGTTTTAGAAGAGTTGCATCACACTATGTTTAACACAAACAACACAAACTTTATTTACCACAACAGATTAACATCACCACTGCTTTCCTATTTGGCATTACATCAATAGCCAACATCTAATAAACTGTACCTCTTAGTTATCATCAGTTCCAAATATGAATTTTAAAGCATATTTGGGGTTATTATTTTCCTACATGATACTTATTATATTGTTTTAGGTTTTACTGTTTAACATGATATTCCTTTCTGAAATGCATTTTGAAATAGACTCCAAATCTGAATTACTGAATAGGAGGTTCTGTGAGGTTTCTGTCCTAAATGAGAGCAGCAATGATTTTATAACAGACTCTTAGGTAATAAATAAACTAGAGGGCACTCGACACTCCTCCACCAAGGTTAGTTCAACACAGTTTTAAAGAAGGTTATTGTGAACTGCAGTTGAATATGATGGTTTTATATTTTGCCCATGCTCTACCTCTCCACCAAATTTTGTATAGTCTTTCTAAAAATAGAATAAAAGTGTTCTCTTTTTATCTATTCTATTTAGCACTTGCTCGAGTGCTAAATCTGTTTGGGTTTAGTCCAGTAAAACTGTGGGTCAGAAGGTGTCAGTGGGCCATCCACCAATAGGACCAATAAAACTGATTGTCGCCTCCTCCAGCTGCATGTTGAAGTGCCCCTCGGCAAGATATTGAACCCCAATTGCCCCTGATGCATCCATGCATGCGTTGAATGTTGTGTGCAGTAAAAAGTGTGTTGAGTGCTCAGATATTACAGTGCTAATTAAGTCCCAGTCTATTTACCAAGTGAAAAGAAAGCATGTAAATAGCACCATAACCACCAAATATGAAAAATATAATGGAAAACAATTAAACTCACACACTGCTCATTTGAAATAACAACACACGAGAAGGTGCTACTACCAAGTTGATCGATTGTTTTGCTCACATCATGACCACTGCTGTGGAGATTTTCACTGGCACCAAGATGGACTAAGTAAAAATCCAACGACACGTCACTCACCGATATCTGGAAGACTTCCTGTGTGTCATCAAGCATCTGCACCCTTATGGAGACTTGGCGGCCTGGAGGCTGGGTGGGAGGGCGCAGACCTGGCTCCAGAGTAGACACACCAAAGCTTTCAGGGGCGCCCAGCCTCTGCCCAGCTGTGGACGACCTGTCGGCCGGCTCAACCATAGTGACAGACCTTACAGTAAAGGGCTGTCAAGCTGCAGCGTCCTCTATTCACGTCTAGTGGAGAAAAAAAAAAGAGAATTTTCTAAAAATGTGGCGTTGTAGTTTGCATCTGCCCTCATAAACAACACAGCTGCATCACATCCTGTGCATTTGTAAATTTGTATACACAATTTCCTTTCCTTTCTTAGCAACTGCAATTCCCTTTTATGGGTATTTTGCTGGACTAAAACTTGCATTAGCATTTTAATAAACCCAGGCGAACTGCATGAATGTGAAACTGAGATGTCTCTGAGTAAGAGAAGGTGAAGGACTGCAGGAAATGCAGAAATAAACGTGGCTTTTGCCTTATTTAAAAAGGGAGTAAGAGGTTCTGCCGTGGCACTTTGCTTGAAGGGAAACACCAAAGTTTAATTAGTTCAAGAAATGTGTGAAACTTCTTCCCATATTTATTCAATCTTTGGTTTAAATTGGCCTTGCACAATGTACAAACCGCAAGACATTTAGTCAGTGAGTTTTTCAGCTGAGATTCTTTAATTGGCTGAATGATGAAATGAGCACATAAACCACAGACTAGCAGCACCACAAAGACACAGACTTAGAGTTTGGCCAGACGTACAAATGAATTACACAGAAATGTCTCACACCTAGCTAGACACTCGCTTATTCTTATTCAGCTGCAGTGCACACAGGTGGGATTTCCTACAAGCCATTCTTAGAGCTCATTTTAAGGCCAGTTCAGACTTGAATAAAGCATCACAAGTAGGGCAGATGAGATACGGTCTGAGTACACACAAAGACACTCAATCTGCCCCCCCCCCCCCTCTCTTTCTTTCAATTACACAACACCCCCACCTCCATCCCACACTTGATAAACCTCAACCTCAGACAGTAAATAACCCCTCAGGACCGATGGTGATATCACAGCTGAGGAATGTTTTAGAAGACAATCGGGGGGGGGGGGGGGGGGGGGGGGGTCAAGGGACGACGGTTACACACTTCTATGCTGCCCCAACACACACAGAGGATCATTATCCAGAGTTTCAAGCATTCCTCAGTAGCCTTGGAGGTTTTGTGCATCTGGAGAAAAATTAAGTGTTTAAAAAAAAAAAAAATTAGTTACATCATGTGCAGACACATTTCTTGTCAACAAATCATCAGTTCAACGTCCACCTCTTCCTGCTAGCAAATATCAATTAGAAAACACAGCTTCTTGTATGAGGCCAACAAAATTGATCTTTCTTATCACACAGCAGATTTACTGTAACTATGAACTATGAGTCAACCATTAAGCTACAGTGAAAAAAAATAGTCTGTTTCCTCTTCACCAACAACTCTGCTTCCTGATAAACAGATTGTTGTAAATATTTGGGGACAAATGGGTGGTGCAGTGAGCGGGGAGACTCCACGATGGCAAGCATCCACCCTGAATATGTGTGCTTCGCTCTCCATATCCAATGCCGTGTCCATAATTCAGGAGCAAATACAGTGTGTCATAGGGTTGATGGGAGCTGTCCTATTCCAAAGACTCCTATAAATGTGCCTGAAAAATACAGCTTTCCTTTGCCCAAATCTTGAGAATCAAACTGATGTATAATTTGTGGTCTTACGAGGACAGGACACAGTGGTGAAGCCACAGTGATGAGTATCTAGTTTGGGGATAAAGTGCAGGTTGAGCCTACAGAGTGAATTTTGGGAGCCAGATGTTAAAGTATTTCGGCAAGAGGGTATCACACAGACAAAATCCTTGATGCTTACTCACAAAGACCAGAGCACAGCACTATTATTAGATAACCACATTAAAAATGCTACAAAAGGCACCAACATCACAAACATGGTTGAGAAGTCCAGGTAAGTGACTCCAATTAGTCTACCTGACACCTACGGTCTACAGCTGTCTTTACTGGGATCAGTGTTCCTGTCAGTTAACACAGACAGGCCCCTAACTTTATTAATAAAGTTTTAACAGGTGAGCTATAATCAACTTGAACCCCCCATACAGTTGTTACAAAGGGGTAGGTTAGTTGTAGAGGGCAAAACCATATTCTGTGCTATAAGATGCTGCAAAGTTAGGCATTTTGACACAGAAGTCTATGACTGACTCACTTTTGGCAACAGTTTCAAGTGGCCACTAGAGGAACTGCAGTTAGTAGCACTTCCTTTTTTGGCTGTTACATATAAATATCTTCACATTTTGAACTGTTGGTCAAAAGAAAGCAACTTCAGGACATTGTTTTAGTTTATTAGTGTATTGTGGTAATCAAAAAAGCCAGATAGGTTTCTGAAGTAAGGTGTGAACTATGCAGAACAGAAGTGAAAGCCTGAAAACTCTAGGGAACATGATCTGTAGCTGACCTCTGACCTCAGAGAAGTTTGAATCTGTCCTATTTCTTCCTATGATCATTCGCAGCTCATCAAACTTTTATTTCAAAATTGACCAAAGAACAGGGAACCCTGTTTTCTCCCCAGAAATAACCAGAGTAATAACACTACACTACATTAGAAAAAAGAAAAAAACCCAACAATATCCTTAGTAATCCCTCCACATGCACACACAGGTTATTACCTCTTTTCACCTCAGTGACAAAACCTGAAACTGGAGACCTACCAAGGAAGTGACCTGACAATAAAAGGGACCTGACATTCAAGTTACTCATTACACCTGTGGGAACATTCATTTGTTTTTCTGAGCTACTTCTGCACTGAAATAAAAGCTCAACCCAGTTGTTTACTGGTAGCAGGGAAACTGCTCCAAAAAAACACCCCCAAAACAGAGAGCGACCAAAGCTATACTAAAACCACCATGCTACTGTCCTGCTTGGCAAAAAAGTGTTTAATTTCTAAAAACTACTCAAATATTTTGCTCATAAAACCCAACACAGGCTGATCCAGGACAGCATACTTAAATATCCCTTAGTCACCCTTCAAAGCCAATCAAAGACAAGTTTTATAGCTCTAATAATTCACCAACGATGACGGGCCAATTGCCCCGACGAACATCAGCAGCTCATATTCTGCAGGAAGTGCTGATTTTTTTGCCTGCATATCTTCAGTATTTCAAGAAAAACTTAAATAATGAATCTACTGGGTGCTAAAAAAAAAAAAAAAAAGATAATCACTTCCACTACACTGGTTTCATTGACTTCACCATCATAAACAAAAGCATAAATGTTAACCTTGATAATAACACACCACGTGTTGATCAAACTCACCACTAATTAAATCTAGAAAAAGGGAATTTGGAAGCTGGAGTTTCATCATCTCCTCAGTAGAGCCTGGAAGAATTATACATGGAGTTTGTTGTGCAAGAGAGGAATACAAAACAAGCTGCTCATGCAGGCACAAAGGAAGCTACTGTGGGAGCTTCCAGCAGTGGGGCTTTAACTCAGAGGGACCGAGGCCTCTCAACCACGCTTTGAACTGGCTGAAAGTTTCCCAAGAGTTTGTCAGAGGGAAGCCAGGGCCTGGGAATCGGATGTGAGTGCAAGTGCATCAGAGAAAGCTTTATGTCACACGGGCATAAACGTTACCAATTTGGTTGTGATCGTTTTGATATGAAGGATTAGCAACCCTGACCCTAATCTGTTAAAAATAAGATTATGCTTTGTAATTTCTGAAGTGAAAAAAATCCAACATTACATAATCTGTGGAAGCTTGCACAATGGGCAACATTAGTCGGCTGCAAAACAGGTCTGGCAATCAACACTTTGGTAAAAAAAAATTTCCAAGGCCAAATGAGATGCAAGAACCTGGGAGACTGTGCACAGACTGATGAGTGTGCTGGTTAAAAAACTCCTAAATTATTGAGCATGACAAGAGAAGCAGCAGAAACTGTGCTGTGAAAGAGGATCAGTGGTCACAAGATGAAACTAACTAAAAAGGGATGTGATGGGCATACTGTGTGACATAATGGGTTTCACAGCTGAACTGCTAAGCTAACGAAGGGAAGTTTGTAGCCATATTTCAATCAGTTTCTGTTAGCAAACAGCACTGTTTTAGGGCCACTATAGGATAGAAAACAGCAAGGTAGAGCTGGGGTAAGGAGTTAATAGTCTGAGAAAAACATTACTTCACATAATTTGCAAGAAAAACAGACCTCAGAAAGTCTTTGAATAAAGACAAACACTTTCAGAAAAAAAAAAAAATTCAGAAAAAAATTTTTTTATTTTTTTTTTTCAAGGAACCACGTTGCTTCACCTCAAAAGTTTGGATCAACATAGTCACAGCACAATTATTATATTATGTCATGAATAAAATATTAGAATATGTTAAAAAAAAAAAAAAAAAAGGGTCTGCTACACATTCCTGGAGATTTCTGTGGTCAGTGATGAATGTCTCGGTTTGGCAAACAATCCAAAACCTGAAAATATTCACTTCAGTACTGCCCACACAAATGTGAAAGATAAAGAAAAAAAAATGAATTCACTAATTCGCAACCTCAGGCCTCAGCAATTCTTGCATTTTCTTAAAATTTAGCTTTAATGCAATTTTACACAAAGAAATGGATCAATTACATGTAAATAAGCCAGAACGAGTGCTTGAAAGAACGCAGCCTTGTTTCACACCTTGCTTGTGTAATGACCCACATGATTAACAGCGGGTCAACGACCCTATGGCCCACCTCCAAGAGGGCAACCCAACTATATTTAATAATTAATGTAGTAATTAAAATTAATGATTCTCCTGCCACTGTACCAGGGTTTTTCTTGGATCAGAAGAGGTGACTTCCATGTTGGAACCTCTGAGCACTGAAAAAGAAGCCAAAGTTTAAGTACCAAAAACTGCAGATCTTCTAATGACCATCTGAAGCTGTCTGCAAAAGCGAGTTAATCCCCATAGACTCCAGTATTAACATACCCAAATTTACAGAATTAAAAAGCAAATTAACAGCCTGGTACAAATGTAATTGTTTACACGCTCACCTAATAAGCAAAAGATCCTCGGTTCAATCCTGGGAGGAGACACAAACCCCTTAGGGGGTTGCATCAAGAAGGACATCTGGCATAAAAATCTGCCAAATAAAATATGCAGAGCAACCTGCTGTGGTGACCCTCTGTGAATAAAGTAGCAGCCTAAAGTATCTTTTAATAACAGTCTAGTACCAAAAACAGTATTGGCCTGTGTGGATAGCTTCCCCATTCATATACAATGATTAAGGAGGGTGATTATTTTAAAAAACTCATCCATCTTGATGGGGTGACAACTGTCAAAGTAACTGAATTGTAGTCACTGATCTGGACTTCTCCATCACGTTTGTTGCTGGTCTGGAGCTTTTTTTTTTTTTTTTTTTTAATTAAGTTATCTGACAAATGACATGGCTTGCTGTGTGGGACACTCAGCTGAAGAAGACTGCACATCAGTTTTGGTGAGATCGGTTGCTTAGCACTGATTAGCAGGTGTATGATAAACCTCTAAAACTTATGGATGCAGCTTGATAACCAAGCTAGTAACTTAACTTAGCTCCTAAAAGGGCCAAATAACTAACATTCCCAACAATGCTGAGGCTTTAAAAAACAAACAAACAAACAAACAAAAAAAACAATGCTGGTGACTGAAACTGAAACCTAAAATATGTTAGGTGTACACCAAACATTGCTCTGTGCAGGAATAATCCTGTGTGTTGTGGAGAGGAACTCCTGAGCAGGGCCATATGGTTGGAAGATCTGAACAAGGCTAAGTGAGCTGACCTTGCTTCTAGATTATGTCCCATACATTTACCCCTCCAACACTCAAACAATAAAACCAATGCGACAAGCTTTGTGCCAGTCAAATACAATCAAATAACATTTACGCAGCTAAGGAACACAAAGGGAATCCATTACCCAACTGTGTTAGTTGTGTACATTTTGACTGAGTGTGTTCTACATGAGTCAAGTGAAAAATGACACCCAGACCCATCAGCTACAAGGCGACAAGCATCGGCGAGGGTGAGATCAAGGCTACGACACAGCGAGCCTGCTACACCTGTGCTCCTTGACAGATCAGTGGCTGCGCTTGATTCCACCAAGGTGACACCATCCAGCCGCTGAGCCATTAAGCTGCTCTACTGCCCTCAGGAGAGCTTGCGAGGGTGTGTGTGCAGGAAATAGAGTGCAACATCAATACCACATGGTAATCAATACCACGTGGCATCGATTGTAAAATTAAATAGGCAGCATTTCCACCAGAGCACCCAACTATTGTCAAAAAAGAAGTGCCTATGAGCAAGACGTGTGCTGACCCCACGACCTCACACTGAAAGGGAAGGGGTTGGGGATGCAAGAAGAGCATGTGTGCCTCAGAAATCAATAAAGGGAAGGGATGTGTTTGTCAGATTGTGACAGTTAAACGGTGAACCCTATGGAGGGGGTGGGAGGTTTGTCTCTGACAATACCAAAGATCTAGGAGCAGCTTTGTCAGGTGAAATAAAGTGTGCACAAACACACACACTCGGAAGAGGCATATTTAGAGACGTACTGGTACAGTACAGAGTACAGTTGGCAGAGAGCGAGCCCTACAATGTAGGTTAGCAGAGTAATCCTTTAGGCCAGGGCAAAGATGTCAGTAGGCCAATGCAACCTGCTCAGTCAAGAGACTGAGCTGGTGTGTGCATGCGTGTGTGTAAATCCAGACTGTTGGTTGTGGTTTGGTGGAAACGCATTATTAATACAAGACTCTGGAATAACTAATGAGCTGAATAAAATCGATTAAACAGTTAAAACTATAATATGTTAAGTTTTCTAAAGGTATGTAGCAGTTATTGGAGAAGACTATCCTTGTCTGTCTTTAAGCTGACAGTAACAGAAGCTCTGCTGGACCTCCTGAAGCTCAGCCGATTAGGAAAATGAACAGACTGGTGGCTGCAATCGAAGCGAGCTTAGACTTAAGATACCGGACTCATCACGCTTAACACACTGTTGCATTAAAAAACCGTGACTCCTTTTCTTAGAAACTGGTCTACACGTTGCAATAAAACTGTCTGAATCTGCACCCACTGTGCTCGGAATACCAGAAAGGGTGCGCTTAACCTCGCTTAACAATCCGGATGGCACGGTTTCCTTACCCCCGCTTCCTCCAGGATCCACAGATTGCGCGTCCGTAAGAGCTTTTTATGTCCAATGCGGACGGTAAAATCCACACACGCACACACAGTGCAGTCCTGCAGCTATAAGTTTTGAACGTGGGGGTCCTCTCGCTCGCAGCTGAGCCGCTCCCTCTCAGGTGGGACGTGGTCTGTGCGCGGCAGCCATTGAAACAAATGTGGGAAGCCGCGCATTGAGCTCTCTACTGGAACAATAAAGAGCAGCACTCACCGCCTCAAGCGATCTGTGCGCCCCGGCGCTGGTGGTGGCGGTGTCAGGCGGAGAGAAAGTGCGACGTGGGCAGCTCAGCAGCGCCACCGCACGGCGTGAGAAGGGGTCGGGTTTTGGTTTATTGCGCCTAATGAGCTATTTATCTTAAAATAAATTAAAATTATTCAATTATAATACCCAACAAACAGACTATATCAGAAATATTTACAACAATAGCCTTTTTATGGGGACTAGCGTATTAATTGTAATTGGAAGGTTTATTTAAATATATAGTAAAGCAAATGTTGCTGAGATTGAAACGTTTGAATGCAGTAATCTTAATAATATATAATATATGTAGGCCTAGTTATATATAATATATGTAGGCCTAGTATATGAACACTTGTGAGGACATTTTCCTTTCCTTCTGAATTCGGTGTCCTTTCATGCTGGAAAACTTATGGATATTTTGCTGCCAACATGTATGGAAATTATATTTTTTAAAATTTATTTATCTATATTTGTTGGATAATTCTTAGCTGTATTTAAGTATTTTGTGAATGCAGTATTGCTGCCGTGACTAGACTCGGTTATGTGAGCATAGGCTATAATGTGCACACAAAATATGTATGTTTGTAGTTCACGTTTTTGTGCATGTTTCCTCTTAGGATCTTTTCATAGGCAATTATGTTTACGAAAGTACTTGTCAAATTTTTCTGGGATAAATACATATGAACACGGGTGATAATTTGCACTATTCTTCTCAGATAAGGTGTATTGCTTTGCCAATAACTATTTTGTTATAGGTTACATGAAAAACAGCTATTCCTTGGGACTTTTTTTTTTTTTAGCAAAATTTGTTATTGGCCCGTACGGGGATCGAACCCGCGACCTTGGCGTTATTAGCACCACGCTCTAACCAACTGAGCTAACCGGCCTTGCTCAGAGGGTGTTGGACCCCCACTTTTTTTGATTCCTACAGAGGGCTTCTTTCCACTGACAATGGATGAATGGATTTCGTATGACCATTCACATATTCTTCTGGCTGATTCTCTTTTACTTTCACGCTGCACTTTGTCTAGCAACGTTCCTGGATAACCGCTAAAAGCACCTTTTAATTTGATGACGCGAAAAGCAAACTGTGACCTCGTCTTTCTTCGACACGAAAGCAGCATCAGCGAGGTCTGTTGCCATAGTTACGAGAAAGCGAGAGAGAGCGCGACAGAGAGAGAGAGAGAGAGAGGGAGAGGGAGAAAGGGCGAGACTGCTCACGTGACCCAGCAAGATGGCGACTGTAATGTAGAATGGGGATGTGAGTACCACGTCTTATTGGCTAACCTTTAGGCTCTGAAACCAGCGTGTGTTCTCGCATTGTTGGGAGTCGTGGTTGGTGCGCTTTTATTTTACTACGACGCAAATCCTGTTTTTACAGTGTAACTTTAAAAAAGAAAAAATGGTCCATCAGCGCCGCTCAGTCCTCCAGGACTGCCTACCAACTAAAGTGAATCCGCTAACGTTAGCTTTCTTATACACCGTGCTTTTCAGTTATTGTGTGTCGTTACTCAGCTGGTTCTACTTTGGCCGGGCTGTCTTACCTACAGCTGGGGTTGCACACTTTCACCTTGCGCTGCTTTTGTGTCTTTTTGTCTTTCAGGATTTAAATTGAGAGAGTGGAAATCTGGATCTGCTGCCTAATTGTTCATCATCATTATCTTAGAATCAAGATGGCCCTAAATGTCTTTGGTAAGCAGCAACTCACACTACATGATTGCCACTGGAGCTTCTTATGGGTCAAAAATGTTGCGTCATTTTATTATTATTAACTTACAATCTGTTTTTTTTTTTTTTGGTTTTTTTTTTGACAACTGAAAGAGGACAGTGGGTGCAGAAGCTGGCGTATTTAAATAAGTTTTAAACCGTGGACATGATTTAATGTTGCAAGAAACACCCAGATCCTTTACCTAAGAAAAAATAGTAACACATCATTGTTTAAATATACTGCATGATGAGTAAAATTAACGTCAAAAGTAAGGATTTTTTTTTAGTGATTTTATATATTTGTAAATATTACTTATTTTTTTTATCATCACCACTGATGTGTGTCCGTCTCTGGTGGGTGCCAAGAGGTGAAGGCTAGTTTCAAATAATTGATAGTATTTTAATGATACCATAGAAATAAATGGTTCTGTTTATAGTTCTCATTCTTTATAACACGTCTTATTGACTCCTGATCAGTTTTCCCTGTGGAAACAATTTCAATGGATTTTCAATGCCCATCCTTCATGAGGAGGGTTTACTTTAACCCTTATTTGTGCAGCAAACAGGCCAGTGGTTCTTATGTGTGTTATGAAAAAGGAAAAGTGACCATTTGGTGTTGCAGATGCTGGGAGTGTGAAAAGCTTGTGTGTTTTGTCTGGTTTTGTGTTAGTTTATGTATCTTTGAGCCTGTGTTGCCTCAAGAAAAGGAGGGTGAGACGATTGCCCGGGGAGGATTTGGAGTTATTTTGAAGACAGGATACCGAGACAACAAGTGTTGAATAGATAAGGCTTGTAGAGTGAACTCAGTACACCAGGGCAGGAAATGGACTGTTAGTTTTGCCCATGCAGAGAAGATGGAAGACCAAATATACTTCTGAATTTGCCAGATGGCTTACAAAAATATATTTTAAGAGGCCTGGGTTAAAGGGGGCTTGACATGCTGATTTCCAGCTCTGTATTTTTGATTTTTGATTCTACTAAAATAGCTTTGCATGATTCATTGTTCTAAAATAAACCTTATTTATCTTAATATGTGCCTTGGCACAGCCCCTCAGTCCATCTCACGTCTAAAACAAGCCGTCTTAGTTCTTCTCCCTTTTAAGGCCACCCTCCCCTTTAAGCCACCTTTTTGCTGATTGGCTGCTGGACAAAAACAGCAGGTGAGTGAGGCTTTTGTATTCACAGCCAGAGCTGAAGACATTAAGGACATCTCCTCTCACTGACATCATACATCGACTGAAAAACTGTGTTTAGAGCAGTCTGAAGCCTGAGCTTTTGGCTCTCAGGGATTACTATACACATACTGACCTCATTATTTGAAACTCTGCAACAGCTGAACTGTATATGTGACACAAAATAGGGGTCAACTGTAAAATGTTATAGTTTATTTGTTCAGTTCAGTGTAGGATTTCTTAGTTAATTACAAATATACATTACGTTTTTTATATATATATATTATATATAATATATATATATATATATAATATATATATATATATTTATTTATTTTTTTGAACTCTTTCTTTTGTTTTTCAACATATAAATATGTGAAATGTGCAGTCCTGTGTCTGTTTATTTGCTTTTGGGTTCATGGATACATAAAAGTACATTTGCATGTATAGATAAATGCATTCTGCTACCGTACCTTATTGTAAACTATTTGTTTTTTACAAAGGGCAGGTTTATCCTGCACCTGTGCATTCACCTTGGTATATGTGTATAAGTTCTTAAACTCCAGAAATATTCCTCTGAAAATGGTCAGCTACAAGAACTGGACTGAAAATGAGTGAAAAAGCAGCCAGTATTCAAAGAACAATTTTGAAAGCCCTTCAGAAAGCCTGGAGGACTATTGCTCATGACCCATTTGAATTATTGCAAGAGTCTGGATCCTTGGAAGCAAAGTATAAAGAGAGGAGGGGTAAAACACAAAACTTTTGCACAGTACTATAAATACATGAAGAAACACAAAACCCAGAACATAGGATCTAAACAGACTATTATGCTGCAGTTTCTATACAAAGTATCAACTCTCATTAAAAAACAGTTTTATAGTTAACAGCATGTAAAGAAAGAACAAATAAACATGTCATACTGACCAATACCACCTTTGTCATGGTTATGTAACAAATCTCTCTTTCTCCAAATTTAAGCAGCAGTGTTAAATCTAATTTCTGTTGGGCATTGGGATCATTGTAGCAGTGATGTGACTTTGCACAAATGCAGCAGATATGAAGTGCAGAATGTTAAATTTGTACCTGGAAGGCTTTTGCAGGAACCACAATGGATGTCTTTGACTGGAAATGTTCAGCAGCTCCTCCAGAGTTCAACCAAACTCCAAACCAGCGCCTGAGGCTAAACTGTTTTGGTTTTAATCATGTTTGCTAATATTAATGTCAGCATTGTTTAAGGTCTGTTACAGCTGAACAAACTACAGGGAAATGCTGCCACAATGTTGATATCCATCTACAATTAATTTCACACGAGTCGGCCCTGGGCGGGTGGGGGGATGGCTGACAGTGAAAGCTAGTCTGAGCGTAACAAAGATAAACACTGCACAGCTCATTTAAAAGCGACTGCAGTATAAATGAATCTTTCACAGAATTTTATGCTTCACGGAGTAGATTTATTCATTAAGCCACTTAAACATGAGTTATGCTCAGTGCGGTTTCTGCTGTGGAAAAAGACGTAATCCATCAATTTCATATCCCAAGGTAATTGCATACATACTAGAAAATGAAGGAGTCATGCTGTCAGTGTCGGAGCGTAGATTTCGCTGTTTGTTTGGTTTGTTTCCTTCAGCAGTTTCAACACCCAGCCATGAAATTCATGCAAGTGCCCTAAAATCCTGGTGCTTTTACCTGACCTCTCAGCCAACATTTCACTGTAAACTGTTTGATTTTTGTGTGTATATTAAATTATCTGCTTTATGCTGGGTTAACATCAGGGAGATGGTGAACGATCAAACAAGCACATTCTGATGTCGTCCTATCCATTTGATGGATCATATCAAAATTTAGACACAGAGCTGATGGGGTGGGGGGGTCACTGTCATATTTTCTCCACTTGGGGGCACCGAAGCAAAGGAATTAAGTTTGAGCGGTGGTGAAATACATTGCTATACTTTCTGTGTCCTCAGATCATGATGAATACAGGCCACCAGTGTGGAAATCCTACTGTAAGTATCAATATGACATTTTTCCTGCTCACACATTGAGTTTTTAGAAACTTTTAGAACAGCAGTTTACTTTAAAAGTGTATCTGATGAAAGATTTTGTACTCTTTGTTTTGGGATGGTTGTTTAATGATTTTTATACATGGCCCGTTTTCTGTCATAGTATATCAGCTCCAGCAGGAGGCACCTCACCCACGCAGAGTCACCTGCACCTCTGAGGTGAGAAAACACTTCTTATTTATCAATCACCCGTTCTAGCACATCTCATCTTTTGAAAGCCACTTTTTATCCATGTGGTGTTGTAGTGAAATAGCATAAATCTACTACATACACAAGAGGCAAAGTAATAGTAATCATCTATGAACTAGTCTTCAAATGCAAAAATAATTTCTCTTTTGTGATTAATTTTCCTTGGTCATCTCGATGAGACCGTTCATCTTGGAGTTCAGATGTTTTTATGTTTTTATCGCATTTTTTTTGGTGCAATAGTTCATGACACTGCTTCACAATAACTTTACCTGGAAAATGTTGCTTCTTTAAATGTTAAATTTTCTGAGTGAGATTCTGAATGTTAATATAGCAGCAGAAAACTATTTGCTGTGTAAAAATACAGTTCCTGTTCCTGTTTGAGTAAGCAGTGTGTGCATGCTAGTGCATTGGCCATCCCCAGAGTTTATAAAGAACATAAAAGTTAGTCAGACGTTCAGTCGATTCCCCCCCAAAAAACAAAGCTCTCTGCCTCTCTGTGTTTGTGTGTCTGTTTCTGTATGTGTGTGTGTATTTTCTATGGGCTGCAGAGCAGATACACAACCATGGTGAAACAGAGAGCAGAGGAGAGCAGCTTGGACCCTTATCATGATGGCAGGACAGTGTTTCCCCACACATAGACTTTACTTGGGCAGGCCATCCAGGTACATTAAACACCCAGTACTTGTACTTTGCGATCCCTAGCCCTTCCTGTCTTGTTGGGTTTGTTTTTTTCCTTTACTAGCTGGTTGACCAGTTCACTGTTGTGGCAGTCATTGATCATTTGATCATTTCTATGCCTCTCCTGATTCTTTTGTCACATGGTCGTACAGTCTCCATTTTGGTCTGCAGCTGGTTACAGTAATCCTTGTTTTGCATTGGTGATCTGCTGCAAGCTGAGCAGCCCCTCTAACCATACCGTGCAGCAGGTGGAGAAATGGTTCATGTATCGCTGTGCCAGGCTTACCAAGACTGCAGAACAGAACAAGGACTACTGATACAAACTCCAGTTCAAGACAGTAAAGTTATAGTACATGTACAGGATTAGGAACCAACTAGATTGCTCTGTTATTTACTTCCAAAAACTGTATATATATAGTGATATTTATTCATTTATTTTAGAAAATGACCTGCTACCACCACTAATTCAGTTCAATTAAATTTTATTTATATCCTGCCACAACAAACAGTCATCTCAAGGTGCTTTAAAGTAAAGTAAAGACCATACAATAATTACAGAGAAATTACAGAGAAAATCCAAATGTCAAACAACCCCCTATGAGCAACCACTTGGTGATAGTGTGAAGGAAAAACTCGCTTTTAACAGGAAGAAACCTCTCGCAAACCCAGGCTCAGGTCAACTGCTGTGACCAGTTGGGCCAGTTAGCCTGGGGGGAGGAGGCCTGGCAATGAGCTGGGCACTGGCAGTGACTGTCCCCCAGTGTGACATCTAGTGGTTCTGAATGTATATAGCACTGTGAAGTCTACATATGGACATGCTGTTACTCAGAATCTACCGCTTTGCATGCTATGGAAACAATCGGTTCTGCTAAAACAATTTTAGAGAGTATGGGCATGTACCCTAATAGATTTTTCATGTGAAATAAACTGAAAGCATCCAATTTCAGCCATAAGCATCAGATGCTGTTTCAGTTGTTGGTTTCAACAACAAGTTAATGTGTGATTAAAAACCAACAACAGAAACAGAATAGTATGGATGAAGTCTGGAGTAAAGCAGGTTTCTCTCCTCAGAGAGACTGCTGACTCCGCTTGTAGCAAGACTGATTATTTTTCTGTTGCACTTCACCAGTCTGTTGTTTTCAGGGGTGACATTTGTCAAGCTGTCTTTAATCTACAAATGTTAGCCGACAGTATATCATGCCCTTATTATGTTAGCAGAAAAAGGTTTGTATTATTGAGGCAATCTAACAGGATTTTTCACACTCTGTCCTTGCTGTATTTAAAGCTGTTCTGCTTCGTTAGCAGAGGAACAAGCGTAACAGGATAGATGAGAGAGATCAGAGATGGTGTTGCGCTAAAGGTCACATGCTACACTAATCCTGAGCTACACAAAGGACATGAAAAATCTCTTAGCGTTATGTTGGAGCTGATGCTCGTTCCCTGAAAATGCAGGACTGGTGCTTCATTTGTGAAAGTAGTAGAAGTGATGACTTTATTAAGGAAACATTCAATTATTCCAGCAGGTGAATTCACTTAGAACAGCTTATTTTATTATTACAGCGAACTGAAGTATGTTTGTCTTATGTTGGAACGGTTTAGTTAGAAGAGGGCTCATCCTAGCCGAGGGCATGCAGGTGGTTTGGCATGTTGCTGATGTCCACTAAATGCCACGCAGCAGCGCATCTGCTCAGTGTGGTTTGGAGAAATCCAGGGGGATTAATAAAGATTTGGGGGGGGCATTGTACATCTGGCTTTTGTGTGTAAAGATAGTCATCTTATGGTATGATGGGAGGGTGTGTGTTGTGTGT
Organism: Archocentrus centrarchus; assembly: GCF_007364275.1. Classification (NCBI taxonomy): domain Eukaryota; kingdom Metazoa; phylum Chordata; class Actinopteri; order Cichliformes; family Cichlidae; genus Archocentrus; species Archocentrus centrarchus. Next base: position 16,870,898 of record NC_044347.1, on the reverse strand, counting down.
GTGTGTGTGTGTGTGTGTGTGTGTGTGTGTGTGTGTGTGTGTGGTGTGTGTGCGCGCGCTCTAAATGAGCAGCTGTTGTGTTCAATGCCCTGGCCTTGGTTTGCTAGTCAGTGCTGACCCAGTTAAAGCGAGCAGACCGGCAGGCAGACAGGGTGGAGGAGCCCCCCCCCCCCCCCCCCCCGCCACCAGCAGCCCCACTTTGTCTGTTGGGAGTGTAGCCATATGTGATTTCATGATGCACCAATAAGCACTTTTCTGCTGCTGGTTATTTTTAATTTGGCATGTAAGAGTAGCATAAAGGAGACGAGAGAGAGAGTGTGTCTTTTAGCTGAAAACCTGAGGTTACACTGTCTTCTGGCTATAGCAATAACATTTTTAAAGCAGGGCAATCAAACAATCAAATTACACGACATTTAAAAAAAAAAAAAACAAGCACACCCTGCAGTAGATTTAAGTGACTTAGTGCTGAAAAGATTAATCGGTTTATTGATATCACTTCACTTTAATGGACAGACAGAGAAGAGTCTTGGAATATTTATTGCAGCATGAAAAACTCTGTTCTTTATCGGGTTCGTTTAGTGGACAAAACCCAATAACACCTCCCTGAAAGAAAAAGGTGAACTAGATATAATAATCACAAACATTTACTGGTTCAACGCTTCTCTTATATTATTAGAAATGCAGTAAGGGGTCAGGTTGAACAGCTTAAAGACGTTGAATTAATCGTGATCATGTTTTTTTTGGTCTGGTTCAATATTATAAGTCTCCCACTTTCTTTACAAGTTGGTTCCCACAATAGTTCTCACATGTTGTGATATTTTAAAACTATAATGTTAAAGTTGGTTGCCACTTGATATTAACTGAAGGGTTAACATTTGTTTCAGCTGACAGTCAGCTGAAATGTTAGGCCTTGCCGATCTTTTATCACTTCTTCTGGTTGCTTTATTTATTTTTCCATGGAGCATAGTTACTCTTGTTTTGATTTTGCTTTTTTGTAGTTTTGGTTTCAGGCACTTTGTCCACCTCCATACACTCATAATTTGAGTGTGATGGAGGTGAGTATTTTTGCCATAAATTAATAAATAAAAATTATTATAAGGTTTTTGGATAACAAAAATTGTGTTGAGAAATGTGATATAGTATAATTCTGCTATAACTGGTTAATCCTTTCTCTCTTAAAGAGGACTTTTTTAAATTTTAATTTAGTAGCTGTTGTAAATGCTAAAACAGATTAAATTAGCAAATGGCTAATACTGGCTAATGTCAACCCTCTGATAAATCAGCTGGGTTTTAGTTAGATGTGACTCACTTTTGAAGTTGACCTAGATTCGGGTCTGGATCTATATCATTGGAAAAGAAGGTCCATATTTAGACATTTTGCACTATGTTTTAACAAATGCATATCAAACAAATAAGAAATTGGTAGATATCATCTTGAGATCCTTCTTGAAGTATGCAGGCTCTGACTGCCCCATTTGAAACTTTTTCCTTGTTTAATATGAACATTTACCATTGTAATAGCATATACAATGTTAAACAAAAATTAAAAGAACACTACGAAAACACATCAGATCTCAATGGGGAAAAAAATCATGCTGGATATCAATACTGATACAGACTAGGTAATGAGTTAGGAATGAAAGGATGCCACATCATTGGATGGAAATGAAAAGTATCAGTCTACAGAGGGCTAACTTCAAAGACACTCCAAAAACCAAAGTGTAAAATTCATTTTGCCTGAAATTTCATTGCAGCATCTCATAATGGTACTCAGTAGTTTATATGACCCCCTCGTGCTTGTTTGCATGCCTGACAACAGTGGTGCATGCTCCTGGTGTCCTGGGGGATTTCCTCCCAGATCTGGATCAGGGCATCACTGGGCTCCTGGGGAGTCCGAGGTGCAACCTGGCAGCATCGGATGGACCGGAACATTAATGTCCCAGAGGTGTTTTGTTGGATTTAGGTCAGGTGAGGGTGGGAGCCATTTAATGGTATCAATTCCTTCATTCTCCAGGAACTGCCTCCATGCTCTCGCCACATGAGGCCAGGCATTGTCATGCACCAGGTGAAACCCAGGACACAGTGCACCAGTGTAGTCCTGCCCAGTGGCATTAAGGGTGCTGTTGCCTAGCCTGTAGAGGTCTGTGCGTCCCTCCATGGATATGGCGCCTCAGACCATCACTGATTCACCAAAAACCGATCACATTGAACGATGTTACAGGTAGCATAACATTCTCCACGAGTTCTCCAGATCCTTTCATGTATGTCACATGTGCACAGGGTGAACCTGCACTCATCTGTGAAAATAACAGGTTGCTAGTGGTGGACCCGCCAATTCTGGTATTCTATGGCAATTGTCAATTGGCTCCACCATGCTGGGCAGTGAGCACGGGGCTTACAAGAGGACGTCGGGGCCTCAGGCCACCCTCATGAAGTCTGATTGTTTCATCAGAGACATTCACACCAGTGGCCTGCTGGAAGTCATTCTGTAGCTCTGGCAGTGTTCATCCTGGTTCTTCTTGCACAATGGAGCAGATACTGGTCCTGCTGAGGGGTTAAGGACCTTCCTTGGCCCCGTCCAGCTCTCCTAGAGTAACTGCCCATCTCCTGGAATCTCCTCTATGTGCTTGACACTGTGCTGGGAGACACGGCAAACTTTTTTGCAATGGCACATATTGATAGGACATCCTGGAGGAGTTTGACTACCCATGTAACCTCTGTAGGGTCCAGATATCGCCTCATGCTTCCAGTAGTGACACTGACCCTAGACAAATGCAAAACTAGTAGGAAAACAGTCAGAAAAGATGAGGACGGGAAAAAATATAAGTGGCCCCAACCTGTAAAACCATTCCTGCTTTAGGGGTTGTCTCATTGTTGCCCCTCTAGTGCACCTACACCAAAGCAGCTGAAACTGATTAACAATGTCCCAGAAGTTTAACTGACTCAATGTTATGCTCTGATTTAAAAAGTGTTCCTTTTAATTTTTTTGAGTAGTCTATATGAGTGAAAATGGGGAATGTGTCCTCTTTAGGTTCACTTCTACAGTATTTCACATCTTTGCTTACCGGCTCTGTCTGGCACACTAAAAAGAATCTTTCTATTTCACTCTGTGGCCCTTTATTTCATCATTTCATTCAAAAGACAATAAAAGGACTGAAGATAAGCTTCCTTTTTGGTTCTTTCCCCCAGCTTGGCACTCAACAGTGTGTCCATTGCATGCATGGCTTACTGACAGGCCTCAGAGCAGATTTGGAAGCTGTTCAGAGGTGCACGTGCATGACTGACAGCAAAGAGATTGCATGTCTCCTCTCTCCTTATCAGAATATGTCTGTAAGATCCTCTCTGGATTTTACCAGCTTGACCATTTTTCTTTTTTTTTTTTTTTGCATTTGAGTCAGTAGGCATTTAGTTAGTGCTCCTGACTTCCACTTTGTTCTAAAAATAAAAGCTGGTTTCCATCATGGATCCATGTACAAGGTCTTGATTTTCTTTCCCTGATGGCTTCTTATCTGCGTCTTATGGTGATTGAGTCTCTTTTTCACACACACATATACCCCCACACCTGCTCCCACTCACACACACACACGCACCCAGCATTTAAGTTAATATTCACCATTGTTGTTAGGCCCTGGTTGATTTATTGGCTTGACAGCAGTTTTGTTGAGAACACGATGTTCAGCTTTTTATCTGACTCATGCAATATTCTCTGTGCCCACACACTCACGAACTCTCTGTCTCTCACACACACACACTCAAACTCACACACGCGCACTCACACACATACACGGTTTACATTTGAGTGCTGAAAATGTTCCAAATTTTTTTAACATATTTCATAAGAGCACACAAGTTGTGTGGCGTTAAAGCATTTTTATACACTGCATTTTAGTGTTATTATTGGGGTTTTTTTAATGAATGATCTCCAAGCAGCATATGACATGGCTGAATATTACCATTAGTTTGTTTCGAGCCTTAACTTTTGTTTGAAAATCCCACCTGTTGTTTTTTCTTTTTGCAGATTGGTTCATTCTTCTGCTTGACATTTGATGTTTGTTTGTTGTTGGGTTTTTTTCACAATCACCTTTTCTCTTTTCTGCAGGTTGAAAACCGACCTAAATACTATGGCAGAGAGTAAGTTGGCTTTCTCTGTATTAGTGACTCATTTTAGAATGAGGATGCTTTTCAACCAGTATCTGGATTTTTCTTCATTAGATTCTTCAGTTTATCCAGTAAACTTACGTTTTGCTCCTTTTGCATCCAGGTTCCATGGGATGATCTCAAGAGAAGAGGCCGACCAGCTACTGAGTCAGGCCGAAGGCAGCTACCTCATCAGAGAGAGTCAGAGGCAGCCGGGCACATACACACTGGCTCTAAGGTATGCTAATTTGGAGAGACTCATATAGTCAAGAGCTTAGTGGTGCCACTAGATTTTTCCAGAAAACAGAGCTAATTTCCACCTACAGTGCCTGTTCAGGTATACACAATATTTAATGATCTGTAAAATACAAATACATATCGAAGATGCAAGATAAAAGTAATAATATAATAAAAACTATATTTGATATAAATGTTGTTCATGTATTGGTCACAGTGGATTTTCTTTCCTAAATTGCTTGTACTTTTAGAGCAGTGACAGTTTTTAAATGTTTTTCCCCTTATCTGTGTGACTGTGTGATTGACAGCTATATCAATACAGTATCCAGTGCCAGAGTGAGAAGTAGTACAGCCACAGAAAGCAAATGTAGCCATAGAAAATCACAATGTTTTAAGGTATTCTGCTTTGCCCTAACTTAAAAACTATCAATAATACACACCTCTGTCTTGGATGCATTTGTTTGACAGGAAAAGAGTGAGTGCTGCTGTGTAAAGCATCTCTACTTGTGTGTCCAGGTGCTGTGAGGTGTAAGGGTTTATCTCTCCAGTAAAGTCAGGAGTTGAACTTTGAGCAGCTCAGGTTTACCTGCATGTTTCCTCACACTAATCCTTGTAAAAGAATGAGGAGGGGTGATCTTATGCAAGTGTTCAGAAGCCGGCTGTGAATCTGAACTTTGCTCCATGTTGCACCTTATTTTCTTTCAGTTGACCCTGCTACCCACAATTTACTGTGAGCTTTACTTGACTGTGAGCTATAGTTTTCTCAGAGTAGGTGTCACACTTTTAAATGGGTGCATGGCTTAATTTGAATTTAGTTTTGGGTCAGTTCGGGCTATTCATAGCCGTGTCATTTTTCCACCTGCGCAGCTGTTCTCACTCATTTACTGTCCCTCTTACCCCTGTGGTTATAATTACCTTCCATAAATACCCTTTCATAAACTGGAGTCCCAGTCTGGGTGGCAGAAAAGGAAAGGTTGGGTTTTGGGTTAATGATCTAATAGTGCTGGTTTATCTCACAGTGGTTTCATTGTGATACACTGAGGAGGAAATAACAGCGTGAGTGTGGTGGCCCAGTTCAAAGTCTGTCTGTTGATTAGAGTTTGTGCCATTCTTTTCTGACTTTATTTTAGCAGAAAGTAGAGCAGCAGTATTTTAAATTAGGATTTCAAATGGAGAATGGCAGCATTAGAGATGAAGATATGCAGATAACCTCAGTTTTTGGCCCCTGCAATCACAAAACTGATAAATTCAAGGTTATTGCTAATTTGGGCCCTTATTTAACAAAGTCTCTGAGGTTTGACTCAAACCTTTAGGACACATTCACTGACAAATAATTACAAAGAAAACATAAAATGAATCTTGATTTTTTTTTTTTGAATACTAAATAACTGACTTTGCTTGTTTATGTGTGTGTTTGTCCCTTTTCCTCTGTAGGTTTGGGAACCAGACGAGAAACTTCCGTCTCTACCATGATGGGAAGCACTTTGTTGGGGAGAAAAGGTTTGAGTCCATCCACGACCTCGTCACAGATGGCCTCATCACACTCTACATTGAGACGAAGGTATGGGTTTGCGTTGGTGATCTCTTCCTCCTCCTTTTTTCATTTACATCAGTACTATAGGGCTGAGAGACACAAAAGCTGTGATATCTCAGTATAAATTATGGATGGGTATTTGCCAGAATAGCAGCATTTAAAAGAAACTTGCAATGAGTTTGACAGGTAGAAACCAGTCAGTTTGGCTCACGTTTATTCACCCTCTTTGGTTGATCGTGCAAACCCTTAAATTCCTTAAAAAAAAAAGAAAGACAGAAGGAAATTTCAAATATTTCTGATTCAAAAGACATTGCTCCCCATTCAGTATCATTTGCTTATTCAACTATAGAAAAGTAATACAAGATACAAAACAGTGTTGGAATAGCCATAAATAACCTAAACCTGTGTCTGAAGAAGTGAATAAATATAAAACCCCAACTACAGTCAACTACAACAAAAGATACCTGAATAAGAATATACCAAACCTGTAGGTAAGAAGCAGGACTTTTTGCACCAGAAGCTTAAAAAATTGGCTGTTGTCTCTAGTCTTGGCACATTGTTTCCAGGTTGTACTTAGAGTGATTTAATTTTCCTCTCAGGCAGCGGAGTACATCGCTAAGATGACCATAAACCCTATCTATGAGCATGTAGGCTACACCACTCTGAATCAGGAGCCCACCCTGAAAAAACACCTGCCTCACAGCCAGGAGGAACCCGACGGACTGACTCCAGCCAAAGATGACCGCAACGCAGAGGAGAGGGTGAGAATAATCAGTGATCCAGACATATCCTATGTACTGTGAGAAGCAGTGAGTTTCATGCCATCATTATTGTTCAAACCTGAAATCCAAAACCTTAGAGTGCGTCATTCAGAGGATGTATACTCAACTTTAGAAGTTGCATAATAATAATGAACCTTAGTTTGTAACCGCAGTGAATAAAAGTTAACATTTTTCAAACTCATCAGTCCCTGCAAAAAATGTGGATTTTTAAGATGGAAACTGTATCGACACTCAGGCTGAGATCCTTCCTGGAGCTGAAGGCCGGGGGGATCTTAGCCTGAGATTTGTCCTAGTTTGTTTGGTCCTTCCTTTTTTCTTTTTTTTTTCTTTTCTTTTTAATCAAATGGCAAGGGATGAGGACATTGGCATCAACAAGACATGGAATATCTAAAAAAAAGGCTTGACATTTGAATATTTTGGTCATTTGTATGTATATATGTACCATATCTCCTCCTTAAGGGGTTGAACGAAGCTTTGCATGAACATCGTCTTACATAAGGAAATTATTAACATCTAACGGTCATCAAAATGCATATCTAGACCCCTGAAGGTGTGCTGTGGTATCTGCACCAAGATGTTAACAACAGGTCCTTTAAGTCCTGTAAGTTGCGAGGTGGGGCCTCCATGGGTTGGACCTGTTTGTCCAGCACATCCCACAGATGCTCAGCTGGACCGAGATCTGGGAAATTTGGAGGCCAAGTCAACACCTCAAACTTGGTTTTTTTTGCTCCTCAAACCATTCCTGAAAATAACATCCACATGGATGGCAGGGCCCAAGGCTTCCCAGCAGAACATTGCCCAAAGCATCACACTGCTTCTGCTGGCTTGTCTTTTTTCCCATAGTGCATCCTGGTGCCAGGTGTCCCCTTCTTCTGTTGCTCCATGGTCCAGCTCTCACATGCCGCTTTTCCACCAACGGGGTGCTGGTGCCAGTATTTGAACCGTTCAGCGGTTTTTCCACCACGAACACACTTAGTGCTCAGCTGAAAAATGAGTTCAACTCGGGCCCCGCAAGCTAGCTGATCTGGAACCAAGAACGCGTGACAAAAGCGGCAGAAGGGCGTGACTCTGCCGTCTCAACATAACCTTTTCTACCATATTACACGTGTATCACATGAGAAAAGCAAAGCGATTTTCACGGCTGTGAATTAGGTTGGGCTCTAAGGCTGAACTTGCTGCTTTATATCAGTTCATATCACAGATAAAAGGGCACAAAGTGCGTACTTGTCGTCTTGCTCGTATTTTCTGTCTGTGTTTACCTCTGTGCTGCACACAGATGCTACAGTAGTTTTGTTTGGACCGTAAAATGTGTTCGTAGCACAAGAAAGGGGAGCGTGTTCTCCCACGTTTGCGCTCTTCGGCGTTCGTGTCCAGACGAGGACCCGCCCACACTCATACGTAAAAGAGCGGTTCGCAAGCGTCACATTCAATGGAATTTTGTTTGAGTCAGCACTAAATACAGAGTGAATAATTGGAAAAAGCACCACAGGCCTTGCTAATTTAACCATTTAGGGTTACAGTGTAGACAGCATAGTTATGAAGAGTTACACATTTCTGTTTCAGTCTAACCAGCAATATATGGTATAAATGTAGTAATTTCTTAAAGTCCCTGAACCTTGCTGTTCCATAATGTAGTACACAAAGTATCAAGAAATCATAAATGTGTACCTAAAAATTAGGTCTTAAAATCTTAAGAAACCATCTAGAGAATTCAAATAAGCTGAGGAAAGTTGGTGTAAATGCAGCAGCAGGATGGAAGGATGAGAGATGAGGAACGTGGAGAAAGAAGGTGAAGAAGAAGGAGGCGGAGGATGGATGCAGAGGAGAGATGGCCTCCAGCCAAGGGCTCTGCAGTAAAATTACATAACAGCGGTTTGCCTGCAGAAACCTGCTATCTCCCAAAAGCTACTAAGCATTCAGGAATCAAGTTTGTTGTCGGCTTATTAATTTTCATTCAGATGTGATGTAATTAGTTTTAAAGCAGGGATGGAAGGGTAACTTTTTTTCTGTAGGTGGAGGTTTTTTGTTTTGTGTATAAGCCGAGGATTAATGAAGCTGATTATCTGGTGATGCTAATCACTGGGCAACTTTTAATGCAAATGTCAGTTCTGCAGCTGTGAGTTTGTGCTGATAAGTGCATGCACCTGCATTCAGTCAACTGCTATAAAACCCCCAAGACTCCTGCATACACACACACACAAACACTTGTGAGTATAATACAGTCCAGTTTCCACACACTCACTCACACCAACAGGCACAGTGCAGTATGTTTATCTGCTAAACCACTGCTCAGCCTCATGAGGCCTTGTGTGACCTGCAGTGCATGACCACCTGCACTGCACCTCATACATCACTGTCTGTGTGTGTGTGTCTGTGTGATGGGGGTGGTCCACTGTACGTGTGTGCCTTCATAATTGGGTGGATTTGCAGACAAAGCAGTACATACGCCTGTGACATTGAGACCAGAGGCAGCTCCCTGTAGGGAAGACAAACACGAGGGGAAAATCATATTTCCCATTCTCATTCAGCTAATCACCTTTTATTATGAGGGTAAACTTCATTTTATGGCACCTGTGAGGGTGATACAGATGTTTGTTTTTAAAAATTAATTGTTAAGGCCCTGTTATGAAATTGAATTCACTAGACAGTAACATGAAACGTGGCAGTGAAAGAGAACTGCACCTTTGATCTTCCACAGAAAGTGGCATTCAGAAGGAAATATTTGATTTATTTTATTATATATATATATATATATATATAAATAATTATTTAGGACCATAGATTTTATCCACAGCTGTTTTGCTTGTTCTGCTTTTTTCCCCCCCTTTTCTGTCTCACTGTGATTAAGGTGCTCTTTTACGAGCCAACCTGCACCCTGCTGCATTCAGCAGGGTGCAGGTTGACAAAAGTCATTAAATATCCATGAGCAGTCATACAATTTCAGTGTTGTGTGTGTGTATAAGCCGAGGATTAATGAAGCTGATTATCTGGTAGCTTGTTTTAATTGGATTTGTGATGAAAAATCCAAAGATTTTTTGGTTATATCTATTTGTAAGTCCACATTTTCCATCGAAGACACAGAGCATGTAAATCTCACCTCTTGTTTGCCCAAAACAAGTTAAAAGAGAGAACCCCCCCCCCCACCCCCACCCCAGAGGCGGTACTTTATGAATGTACTTCTTCTAAAGTGCACTTAAGTGAAAATCCAGCCCTAAACTGCTCTTACATAATGTCTCTTGTATGATATGAGACAATGGATTCAACCCAAGAGCAATCTAAGGACATGAGGTTTGTTTTTATCTGTTACAGCCTGGGTTTGTTTGCAGCAGCTGCTAGCTGTCATAAATATTGGAAGCGTTAGAGGAAAAGCGGAGCAATGTGCAGGTAGAATGACAAAAGAGAAAGAGGGGAAACAAAGAGGAAGAAAAAGTGTGAAAGAATGAATGAAATAAACAGATTGTTTCTCAGCTCATTCTCCCTCCTTTTCTCCATCTCTCTTGGGACAATCGAGGTGGCAGAATTGGTGACGAACAACAAGAAAATGCAGCGTCCTGATTGGCTCCTTCCCCTCTCATTGTGACCTGTTAAATTCATCCATTGCTGCACCGTAGCTCAGCCTACCCCCCCCCCCCCCCCCCCCCCCCCCCCCCTTCTGGCTTTCTCTCCGCCTCCATCCATCCCTCCCTCCCTCCTCAGCGCTGCTTCTGCCTGGTGTAGAGGATGGGGAAAGCGGATTAACACACACACAGCCATGTGGGCTGAAGCGCTCACCTACACGAGACCAAGACACAGGAATTCTGTCGCATCAGGATTTCACAAACATCTTCCAAGAAGTCGAGATTTATTGAGTTTTATTAGCTGCAGTTTTTAAGACAGATTTCATGTTTTCTGCCTGGCTGCCTGGCTTTTGTTTGTTGTTTTTTTTTTTGTTTGTTTGTTTTTTTGTTATGAACTGGAATTGCACCATGCAACCCTATCACTATGCAGCACTAATCTGATTGGTTGAGCTTTGTGGTACTAAGACAGCAGGATTGGTCACGTGCTGGCTCCTCAGTTTGGGATGTTGTCAGATAGACCTTTGAAATTATTTGACTCTTAGTTGTTTTGCTGTTTTCTACTCATAAATTATTCTGGGATTTTTTTTTTTTTTTTTTTTTTTTTAAACAACCTTTAAGAATAATTTCTTTTTCAGCAGTCTTATTGTTTTAATCGGTGGGACTCTGACTTTGTTTTCTTTCATAAGTCTCAATTCCTACTGGTCCCACAATGCCGAGCCAAGAGTCGTATGTTGTTAAGAGAGGTAAAAAGAAGTCGCGCAGGCGAGGCGAGAAGGAAACAAGTCAGAAGGGTTCTTTGTTTACCGCCGCATTCGCCTTGAATGCCAGTGCTGGTTCAATTCCCTCCTTGCCACTCTCCAGCAGCTCCTCGGACCCCGGTGCAGGAGCCAACTGGGCACCAGCCCCCTCCAAACCCACCTCCCCTGCTTCCACTTTCTGGCAACCAATCCGATCTTTTGCCCTTTCACAGCTCACATCACTGGTGCGGCGGGCCACCCTGAGGGAGAGCGACTTGGCACCCAAGTATGAGAAGGTCCACAACTTCAAGGTGAGATGCTCCTTCGCTCGCTAAGTCCTGTTTGTGTATGTGGGACTGAGTGTATGCGTGAGTGTGTGCTGCCAGGACTGCTGATTCAGCTCATGGGGACTTATTCAAATTCACCTCAGAAAGCTCAGACTGTTAGGAAACACACACATTTCTGCTTTTATGTTTCATGCTTTCAGCCTTTGTTTACTTTTATATTTCCATATCACCATTAGTGAGGGACACATGATGTCCTGGGCTCAAAAGAAATGTGGTTTGTCCACATTGACTGAGACACACATACACACACACACACACACACACACACACATACACACACAGACACACACACAAAGAGCACTGCAATGTGATGGAGGTTATTAGCATTTCATTATACAGAGCCAATTTGTGCAATAAATGAGCAGATTAAAACTCTGCTCTCACTATAATTTGTCTCTGAGTACCCTTTCAGCACCCCTATTGTGTCTCCATCAGTCTTTTGTCATTCCATAATAAAGGTTACTGCTGGTATTCAGGTATTACTTGACCCAGTCTGGACTATATGAATAATTTTCCTTTTTCCTCTGTATAGCTGGTCAAGTGCACAATTATTGGCTGTTTTAACTAATGTATTTCACTTTTTATTATTTCTATGACCAGATCTTCTATTTTAATAATTATTGTGGTAAATTTACCATTTAAACACATCAATTCTTCTTTTTTTTGTCTCTTTAACCAGGTTCATACATTCAGGGGCCCTCACTGGTGTGAGTACTGTGCCAACTTCATGTGGGGTCTCATTGCTCAGGGAGTGAAATGTGCAGGTAAATCACCAACAAACAAACAAACACATACATCCCTTCTCCCTGTTAATGCCAGTAATCTTCCTCTTCCAAATATGATTCAGTTTCCGCCTCTTCCACTCGTACTTTCTGTTTTAAAGCATGACTCAAAAGTGGGACAGCAGGCTCAAGTTAGTCACTTTTGCGGTTGACTCATCTGCTGTGTTTTGTGGATTTTAAAATGTTAAAAGACTGGTTTTGGTGCCAAAGAACATGCTGTCAGTGTGATCATTACTGCATGTGTGGGTGATTGAACTGGGCCTCTGCAATGCCTACATTTAAATACAACTTTTACCATCCATTCTAGTAATTATCCTTAAGTATCCTCACAAGTACACTGATTTTGCTGGTGGATTACTTACGTAAAAAATGAGAGATACCTAAAAATGGGCATAAAGTGACATAAACACATCTCTGTGTGTTTTTCTGTCAGACTGTGGGTTGAACGTCCATAAGCAGTGCTCCAAAGTCGTCCCGAATGACTGCCAGCCGGACCTTCGGCACGTCAAGAAGGTGTACAGCTGTGACCTGACCACGCTGGTCAAAGCCCACAACACCAAGAGGCCCATGGTGGTCGACATGTGCATACAGGAAATTGAGGCCAGAGGTGAGAGAAAGAGAGTGCAAATGTGTGACTCAGAGATTTATATAACAGAAAAATCCTTTTAAGTATTGTTTGCAGCAAGGTTAAGAGAGGGGGGGAGGAAGGGAGAACGCCCACGAGGCTGGCGTGCATACGCAAGATGCTTTTGCTTTTGTGTGTCAGCCCACCCACTCGATGCTAAAAAGATGTACGCAGGCAGATTAATCTGTGAATCTAGGTGTGTGTGAGGAGTGACAGTTTTCGCCTCGAGAGGGCTGCCGCAGACAGGACTTTATTGATGACTTGAGTGAAACTAATGCGTAAAAATCAATAAAGGCTTGAAATGATTGAACTCGACTGGAGCGAGAGAGACAGTCGACGTCTTCCCCCACACTTTCTTTTTTCCCTTCTACCTTCACTCATCTTCTCTCTGTGTATGTTTGTTTTAGAATAACTCCTATATCCATAGAACAGTAAAGAAACACTCCATTTTATCATAGCTTTAAGACAGAAATAGCAAAAATTCTCATTAGAAAGGCTGCACATGGTGATTTTTTTTTTTCTTTTTCTTTTTTTTAGTCACTTATACAGAATTTAAGCTCATTTGATACATCAAATTAATGTTAGTATGATTTAAACCTTCCAGGTCTTCAGTCAGAAGGTTTGTACAGAATATCAGGCTTCAGCGAGCTGATTGAAGACGTCAAGCTGGCCTTTGATAGAGGTGAGTGTCGCCCCCTGCTGTTCCTTAAGGCTTCTCTTATAGGATCAATGAAATGTCATGTGTTCGATTGCTCCTCAACAGATGGTGAGAAAGCAGATATTTCCTCAAATGCTTACGAGGACATCAACATCATCACCGGAGCCCTCAAACTCTACTTCAGAGAGCTGCCTATTCCCCTCATCACATACGATGCCTACCCACGCTTCATAGAAGCTGCAAGTAGGTCTTCACACTTTCTTTGCCTTCATAGTAAAATGCTGTCTTAACTGGTTCTTCTCAGAAATAAGCTGAACCAGCTTCTTAACCAGACTTGTTCCACAGTACAACAAAGAAAAGCGAGAGAAGAGTTACTTATAACAAACCACACCAAGGAAGCAAACCTAGCAGAGAAATACCCTAAAATATAGGGAAATAAGCAAAAAAAAAGCAGTCCTAGACAAGCCTTTATCTGCTTATAACCCTGACTTGGGGTAACCACACAAAATGTGATAAACCAAGTTTTGAATGTATTAAGACAATGAATTAAAAAGAACAGAAATGTGCTGTGGGAAGCCTATCCACTGGCAGAGCCTGCTGGCTGAGAGTGTGGAAACGTGGGTTCGAGGTCATCTTTGGTTTATACCACAGAAGGAAATTTGTTCTGCAGCAACAGTTTGCATAATATCAGAATACACATTACCAGATAAGCTAATGCAGAAAATTCATAAGCAAAAGTGCACAATAACATTTATTATTAAGCATGTCAGTGGCACTAGGTAAGGAGGAGGCACACAGTCTTTTAGCCCTGCAAACAAGTGTCTCAAAGTGAACAGTTCAGACACTCCAGTACACCATTCGCCTTCAAAAGACTGACAAGACTCCTGAGCTTCCCACTGGACAAATTTAGGTTTCTGAACCAAGCAACAATAGTAAAAGTTTAAACGGATTCAATTAAACTTCAATAAAAGTGAGTCATCGTCTGTGTGACGGATGAGGTCTGACTGTTATCGGGTGCAGGTGAGCTCACCGTCATGAGGAGGTGGTTCATAGATTACATGAAATTCTTCACAGAAAACAAAATTTAGTGCATAACAGTACCACATGTTGCTTAGGTATAGAGTATCCTGTAATTAGACTTCCTGAAAACAGCTTGTATATAAAAGATGGATGTTTGTGAAGTCCTGTTTGTTTGAAGCCTCAACTTTAGCATTATGGAATTACCATCTTGGTTTTCAAGGGGCAATAATGTACGTTAGCACAGTTGGTTGGTTTATAGCTAAACCAAAGAGTATCTATTACCTTCCTTAACAGAAGTCCATGCCTTTTTGTTTGATAATTCTGGCCATTTCATGAATAGAAAAGGGTTTATCCATGTGTAAATTAAACTATACTTAGTAAAAATACTGATCTGATGATTTTCCTTTGAAAGGCCAAAATCTCTATAATGGGCCTCCAAAATAGTTTAAAAAAAAAAAAAAACTTTTTAAGTACCCACGCTCTAAAATCATATCTTGCTTTATTGTCTATTTTACTTTAAAAGTGTTTATAATTTACAAAATTACCATCAACTTTTATTAAATAATACTTAAAATGTGTGACAAAGGCCATAGACTCATTTGGAAAATGTTTGCTGCATTATATCAAATGAGAATTGGTCTTTTCTCGATGGCTTCTATACAATCTGACTTCTTTTTTTTGCCTTCTGAGGGGTCGCCCCCTGCTGGCTGCTGACCTGGAGGCTAAATCCATCACTTGTATAGATACATTATCTCAATGTTTGTGTGTGACAGAGATAACGGACCCAGAGAAACGCCTGGAGGCCCTCCATGAGGCCTTGAAGCTGCTGCCACCAGCTCACTGCGAGACGCTGCGATGCCTCATGGCTCACCTCAAGAGGTCAGACACACACGAGCTGTTGTTTCACTGTGTTACATACTTCTGTGGTAGCTGAGTTATTATTTAACTATTGTTTTTACATTGTATACAAACTTACCCCTCTCTCTTCATTCAGAGTGACGCAGTATGAGAAGGAGAACCTCATGTCCAGCGAGAATCTAGGCATCGTCTTTGGCCCGACACTTATGAGGGCACCCGAGCTGGATGCCATGACGGCGCTCAATGATATCCGATACCAGAGACTGGTGGTGGAAAGTCTCATTACCAATGAAGATGTGTTGTTTTGAGATACAAGTGGAGATGAACAGAGAGACTGGGGAAGATGCCTGAATACTTTTAAAGATAAAAAGATGACTTCCCACGAGAAAATGAAGGAGAAACATGCAAGATACTCGTGTCTGGCTAGCAAGGATAAAAAGTACACTACCTGCTTGTGTGAGGAGTGGAGAAATGGAGAAATGAAGGAAGTGACTTCAAAGAAGCAATTTAAATAAAAACTGTCTCAAGTCACAGTAGCTTTGAGTGTAGAAGTGGATGGAAGGATGAAGTGTTTCCCTACATTTTAATGAAAACCTGAGCAAAGCTTAAGTCACTGAGCCCTACTCCATCGTCACAAGTTGGCATTAGAAACCTATTATTTATCAGAAGGATAATGAACATGTGTAGTAGAAACACTTCAGGATCCATCTTTATGTTCTTGTGTTTTCTCCCTTAAAAGCATACCTTGACATTTTTGGAGTATTGAAAATGTTAGTTTGGTTTATCATTGAAATCAGATGTTATTGCTAGCCAATAATGGTTTCCAACTGTCAATGCAAGCGCTTCTGATTCTGCCTACTTTCTTAGTGTCAAGGTGTCTGATTTAATTCTCCACAACAGAAGCAGCAGCAGCAGCACTGGCTTCCTATCAGTTGACAGCTGGATTGATGGATGGATGAATGAGTGGAAAAAGTGTATTGCTCACCCTTGGCGCATCCTCATTCCTCCAGATGGAACTAAAGTGATTTGGACCTATTGTCTTTTTTTTTTTTTTTTTTTTTTTCTTTTTTCATTCCTCTTCTTTTGCATTGCTTTACAGCTCCCCCTTCTGCCCTGTCACTGAATTATAACCACACAGCAACCAGAAAACGGCAACTAAGTCTTTTTTGTTTTTTCTTTTTTTTTTTTTAAAGGTGTGATGCTGTGTAATTACTCCAAGTGATAGAACGGGCAGAGCTGTAAATTAACAATCCTCTGTTCTCTCACTTTTCCACTTGCCTCGGGTTGAAAACCTGACAGGAAATGACACTTAAAATTCAGCGAGAGTCTATTTAAAGGAAGCATATTTCCAGTTATCTCTACGCTGGAAGATGTCGTGCATCTACCCAAATGAAATGTTGCTCCTGACTGAACATATACACATAGAATAACAAAGATTGTGCCAGACCATCTGCCAGACAATGACACACAGTCTTTACCAGTATTTGTCAGGCAGCTCTAGCTGTTAAACTTCACTGTAGTGGCAGGTGCTGAAGTGTGTGTGTGGGGGGGGGGGGCTTGAAACGCAAATATGTAAGCCGGTGCTTTCTGATGTTTTTGCTTTGGTTTGTCATTTGTATAAAGCAGCGTTGTAATTAAGCAGTGTTTGTTATGAAGCAGATTTTCCGATGAAAGTACTAATTGAAATTCATGATCACTCGCCCGGCCGCAATTCAACAAAATGAAGCACGCTGATAATTTCGAGGCCTGTCTGTATTATTGGCCTGAGCGGGATAATTGGAGAAGTTTTAATATCAAATCCAATCCCAATTGCTTTGCATCTGTGCTTTGCTTCTCTTTCTGTAAACATGTTTGGAAATCATGCATCTGTCACTTGTGTTGATGCCACTTAATCTAACTGTGAAACTGTGGGAAGTGATGATAATTACACGCCCGAAGGCCAGTCTGTAGTTCATACCTTTCTCCTCTTAAGGTCTGCCTTCTGCAGTGAAAATGAGATTTTGCCTGACTACAGCAGGTGACAGATAACAGAGGTTATTGAGCTTGCTGTAATGTTTTGATGCCATGAAAGCAGTATTAATAATGAAACTTGTCTGCAATACTTCTCTTGGTATTTTTTTGAAACTAGTGCCATTGTAAAGGGTGGAGGTGTAGAATGGAGGCTTTATGCATGTACCCCCACCTCCACTAACTCACCTTGACTCATTCCTACCCCCATTTTTGTCGGGGGTCACTGAGTAGTGACGACCCACCAGTCATGGATACTTTTTGTTTGTTAAATGGAGCGTACCCATGCAGAGCTGGGAGTAAATCACATGGATGTAACATAAAAATAACATCAGCAGTTTTCTAACTGATTATGTTTTAGGTTTTTATGTTATGTTTATTTACATTGTCTAACCATGAACTAACTCTTATCTGACTAACCTGATGACAACTTGTGAGCCTTCAGTGATCTGTGATAGCTGCTTTTTAGCTTCATGATTAAAATGTCCTTTTTCTTTTTATTAATGTCTTTGCTGTAAAGAATTTTCTATATGGTTTATGCATGGTGAAATTAAATTATTAAATATAACTTTAAGTTGGTGGTCTGAATTTTATATTTTACTTAAAAGCTCTAAAAGTTATTTACACTCAGCTGGCACTTTGTTGGGTACACCTGTTCAAGCGCTTGTTAATGCAATTATCTAATCAGCCAGTCACACGGCAGCAACTCAGTGCATTTAGGCATGTAGACATGGTCAAGGTGACCTGCTCAAGTTCAAACTGAGCATCAGAATGGTGAAGTAAGGTGATTTAAGTGACTTTGAATGTAACATATCAGATGGACTGGTCTGAGTATTTTAGAAACGGCTGATCTGCTGAGATTTACAGAGAATGGTCTGAAAAATAGGAAATATCCAGTG
This sequence comes from Archocentrus centrarchus, assembly GCF_007364275.1. NCBI lineage: Eukaryota > Metazoa > Chordata > Actinopteri > Cichliformes > Cichlidae > Archocentrus > Archocentrus centrarchus. The sequence continues at coordinate 16,852,718 of NC_044347.1, read as the reverse complement.
AGCAGCAAACCTCTGGGTGAAAATGCCTTGTTGATGTCAGAGGAGATAATAGGAACTCAACAGAAACTTAACTCATTTGTTTTAGATTATTTAATTGGGGCAGTACAGTTTCACATAGTACAGAGCTTGAAACTAATGTGCTGCTTGGAGTTTATAGTTCTTTTCCATGTTCAGCCCTAGTCCCTAGTTGGGCTTTTACAGCCACAATACACAATTTATAGCATTCAGTTGCATAAAGCCACAATACACTGTAAATACAAAACTACAACAGAGACGCATAACTAAGGAAAAATACAGAAATACAATGTAAGAAAGATACAATAAGACGAAATCACAAAATCTGAAGAAAAAAAAATTAAAATTGTAGTATAAAAACTGGTGTAAACACCATGGAAGCATTGTCTGTAGGTTTTCAGTCATCCAGACCATGGTAGGCAACTGGACTTCTTTAAGTTTCTTGAAGACATTTCACCTCTCATCCAAAAGGCTTCTTCAGTTCTCAAACCATATCATGGTGAGTCCTAGGTATTTAAACCCTGACCTCCCATTCCAGGCCCCTCAGCCCCGACTCACACCTTTCATATCATGGGTTGTGCAGCAACTGTGTGATACCATCATGTCAGCATTGACCAAAATCTCTGAGGAATGTTTGTAACACCTTGTTGGATCTGTGCCGTGAAGAATTAAGGCAGCTCTGAAGGCAAAAAGGGATCCAACTATGTGTTAGCAAGTTGTTCCTGATAAAGTGGCTGATTAAACTTTGCATTGTCTTTAGAAACAGTGAATCAGTGTGATCAGAGTAACCAGCCCCGTTAATAACGATTAAACCTCATTTTGTAACAATGCTGTTGAGATTAGTGTTTTAAAAGTTGTAAGTCTGACTTTTATGCAAGGCCTTATAGTTCAATAGATCCCTTGTTTCTACAGAATTCCTGATGACTTTTTGAATTTCCCCTTTAATATAGCCAGTGTATTGTTTCAGTGTTAATTACTATCAGTGACAACATCCAGAAAATTTGCTGCTTGAACTTTTTCTTTAGTTCAATATACCCTTTAGTTTAATTTTGATTTCAAAAAACAATAAACATAATTTTATTAATAATGACATACAGTTTATGAAGGTTAAGCTACATCTTCAAGACTTCCAAATCTCTTTTAATAACATACAAAGTTCAAACTTTATTTTATCACAGTTTTTGCTAATTATTTTTTTAAAAAATGATTGAGGCTGGTTTTAGAAGACAGTGTTTAAATAAAAAAACAAAAAAAAAAAAGCCAAACATTTAAATATGTCAGATAAAATAATGGACGCTGGTGGGGTAGTTCCACTTCATTATGATTAGGTAATGTTTATTAATAGTTCCGTAAGACTTCATGTTTGGCCACACCTTGCAGGTTTTAACACCGCCTGGTCACGGCTTTGCTGCATTTGACCGTGATACAGGCTTGTACTCGGTAACACTGTTGCTGGTCTCGCTTACTTTTATGTAGTTTAATAAATTCAGGTTTACGAGAAGTAGAAACACTCGTTATTGTTATTATTTTTAAGCAAGCTTCTGAGGAAATAGGGGCCAGACAGGTGGAGTTTGCTAGCCGGTGACTGCGGGGGTCTTTCGGACATGTACGCAGGATGGTCGACGAAATTTGTGCAAAAGTTGTTAAACTTCTCAAGGTGAGTCACTGTCGATGTTGACGATGTTTGTATTGTTTTTGTGAGTTTTCTCCATTAACTTTTAAAGCAACGTGTGCAATGTTTTTGTGCTAGCTTGAGCGCAACTGTGTTGGGAGAGCTAACAACTAGCTGATAAAACTAGCCCGTTACCTGCTCATAACACCCAGTACGACGCTTAAACTGGACTATTACTTGCTCATTAACACCAGTGAAAATTCTTTCTTTTTTTTCCTTTTTTTTTCTTTTTTGTAAACTGCTGAAATGTGACTTAAAAAAATTTAAATAGCGAAATGTTAAAGTGTGTTGTTTGGTGTGCTAGCCATTAGCAGGTTTAGCTTTTCAAGTATGAGTGGTTTGAAGGTCACACCGATTTTCATATGAAGATATTGATTAATTTGCAAAGCAAGTTGACTAAAGATGAACGATTTCAACGCTACATTTTGTGTGTGTGTGTGTGTGTGTGTGTGTGTGTGTTTTAGTGTTCGAATTAACAAAATTCACTTTAAACCTTAAGCAAGAGTGGGCACTTTTAGGTATGAGGTACCGCCTCTACCATTTTAAATGAAATTAGTTTAAAAAAAAATTAGGATTAAAAATAGTCAATTTTTAAAAAGAAAACGTCTATATCAAGGTTATGGGCAGTTTACGGAAAGTTGAGTAGGGTGAGATATTGCCATGATTGAGTAAGCAAGTTTTGCTGCCCCCCTGTGAAAAATAAAAGGAACTACAAGTGAGAAATACCAGTTGTGCTGTATGTTTGTGTAGGTTTTCAGTCATCCAGGTCACAGTAATCTCTGGAGCTTAAAAAAAGGTGACTGGACTTTCTACCAGTGGGGGTAGCCAGAGCTGATTAATTTCCACATTCAGAAAGTCATCAAAGCGATCAGAGGAGCAAATTTATTTACTGACGTTTGTTTTTGCAAGCACTGAATTCCCAGTTAGATGTTCATTATTTTTTGTACGGAACATGAGCACTTCAACAGGCTGTAAGGACAGAGACAGCAATGATGTAACAGATTTATAATCAGCATCTCTGCTGTGGTGGTCAGAGTCATCATCTATCAGTGAAGCTGACATAGGGTTCTAGACAAAAAAAAATTTAAGCCTGGGGTGCGTGTGTCGGTGGGGGCTAATTAGCATTAGCTTGCTAATGCTCGTTCGCTTGCTAATGCTAAACGCTAACTGCCATGCCAGCTTGCTACTTCAGTGACAGTGAACACTTGGAGGTCAGGTTGCAGCTGAGTTACTTAGGTGTCACTTAACGTTATTGTCAATTGCATATATTTCCTTCTGCTATGTGTAAAAACGCTGCTTGTTGGCTGGTGCACCATGCCTCGTTGGCGCAGTAGGCAGCGCGTCAGTCTCATAATCTGAAGGTCGTGAGTTCGAGCCTCACACGGGGCAGGTGTTTTTAGAATGTCTCTTTGGTTAGCTTTTCCCATACACATCTTTAGTATACTTGGTGTTTGTAACCGTTGCTCTCTTTCAACGTTGACTGTAGTCTCTGTTAGACAATTATAATTGAATGAAATTAAACACAAGTTGGCTTCTTTAGTTAAGTTACAAATTTTTAGTCTGTTTAGGTGCCGTTTACACGAGACCGTTTTCATTTTGAAACGGTGTCGTTTTGATGCGTTTCGGCCTTGCGTTTACACGACAACGGTGTCGTTTTGATGCGTTTCGCCCTTCTGTTTACACGACAACAGAGTGAAAACGATGTGTTTCAGAAACGGGGTTCAGAGTGGAGCGTTTCAGAAACGCACCGGCTTGCGTTTTCGTGTAAACACTTGAAACCGGGGTGATTTGAAAACGCTCGACTCGCACATGCGCACTATGGTTGCGACGGCCAGTTTTTCGCGCACGCGCAAACTGATAAACAGTACTCGCGGATTCACGAGTGCTTCTTATGCTTTTCCTGTGTTTTTACCGTTTTGTAATTCAGCGTTGTGTGCAGCAGCGATCCAACCTCATCATCGGTCCACACAAAACCTCTCACATTGGCCGTTTTGTAAGTAATGAACAATTTGCCGCACTACCTACTGTGTCACTCCACGCATGCGCGTCTTGCGTAAACAAACTGCAAAGAGAAAACCAACGCCAACTTGTGGCCTGGCATGGGAACTACATCGTTTTCATCGTTTCACATGTCCTCGTGTAAACGCGGATCGTTTCTGAAACGCCATCGTGTAAACGAAAGGCTGAAACGCATCAAAACGACACCGTTTCCAGTGAAAACGGCTTCGTGTAAACGGCACCGTAGTCTAACAATCCTGGTTCTTGCATTTTACAGTATAAATAGATCTGTGTACTGTTTTAAAAATTACAGTTTGGACTTAAATCACAGGCCCGGCTAGCTCAGTCGGTAGAGCATGAGACTCTTAATCTCAGGGTCGTGGGTTCGAGCCCCACGTTGGGCGTTCATTTTTTGTTTTGTTTTTTTTTTTTTATTTATTATGCAAATGTACTGTTGATAAGGTTTGCTGTTTTGTATGCTATTTTTGTGAATCCCAATTATGTGCTGAATCTTAATTGGAGTAGCAGATGAGTGATAAATGTGAGCATTGGTGGTTCAGTGGTAGAATTCTCGCCTGCCACGCGGGAGGCCCGGGTTCGATTCCCGGCCAATGCAATACGCTTTTAAATTTTGTTGGTTTCAATGAGTGCTTGATGTGATCTCGTGAATCTTGGCTCACCCTTAGGCCTAAGTTAGACTTCCATTGGGTCTTTGCAGGGCTCAAGGATTTTACATGTGGTGCCAGCCTAATCTAGTCTAATTCAGGCCCAGAGTCGGGGGAGGGCCTTAGTTGTCAGCAACCTCTTACTGCTTGTAGAGACGAGGTATGTCTGACTATATACCAGATTTTCTAGTAACATTTGCAACTTGAGGAAGGAGGCCTTTGCTTCATACAGTTTTTTTTCTTTTCTTAATTGCCAGAGTTCCTTGGAGTACTTGACAAATGTTTTAGTTGATCAGAGATAATTTGTCTTTTGTTACTCAAGGATCTTCTGAAGTTATGGGCCTCGTTGGCGCAGTAGGCAGCGCGTCAGTCTCATAATCTGAAGGTCGTGAGTTCGAGCCTCACACGGGGCATGATATTTTACAAAGACATTTGTTATTTAATGTTTGAGCATGCATAGAGTACAATAGAATAGAATGTCTTTATTTGTCATTATGCAGAATGTACAATGGGATGGGAAGGCCACTCCTGTTCAGTGCCATGCAGTAGAAAGTCACACTTTCTTACTTTCATAAACTTCTCTGCTTCCTTGGCATCATGAAAGGTTTTCTTTTGTCCGTTCCACGTAAAGATAAGCGTTGCAGGGTACACCACTCTGAATAGAATAGAATAGAATAGAATAGAATAGAATAGAATGCCTTTATTGTCATTATTCAGTATGTACAATGAGATTGGAGGGCCACTCCTGTTCAGTGCCATGTAACAGAAAATCAAACTCTCTAAAATAAAAATATTATAATCTAGTATAATCAATATAATCAAGAGATATACAGAAATAAACAATGTGTAAAATATACAAAAAATAGAATGTATAAAAATATATACATACATTGGTGCATCTGTACATTGTAAGAAAAGTAAATATGTGTATACATATAATAATGAAGATGATGAATATTGCACTTGGTGAATGAATATTGCACTAGTGAATGAATACTGGATATTACACAATATAGGAATGTTAGATATTGTTCAGTATGAATAATATAATATTGCACAGAGATGTGGGTGTTGCACAGTTACGGTGGGTGAGTGTGTGAGTTCAGGGTGGTGATTGCTCTGGCGAAGAAACTGTTCTTGAGCCTGTTTGTTCTGGCTTTGATGCACCTGTAGCGCCTGCCAGAGGGCAGCAGGTCAAACAGGTCAAAGCCAGGGTGTGAGCTGTCCTTGTTTCACCTTTAGCTCTTGGAGGCGTCTCTTCACTGGAACAAATGCTCTCCTTCTCTCCGCGAGCTCTCTGGTCACATCCTCAAAGTCCCACTAGGCGAACATTATTTCTCCGACTGCGATTTTCCAGGTCTTCTACACGAGCCCACAATGTCTCCAGCCGCTTGTCGCATCTCTCCACACTGTCCCCCCTCTCCACACTGTCCCCCATCCGTGCGCCTGCATCCTTCACCTTAGCTATGCGCTGTTCCGCTTCGTCCAGCTGTCCCTTGATCTGTTCCACAGCATCTTTCAGCTCTTTAGTTGCGTCTTTAATGGCGATTTCCTTGGGATTTTGATCGTTCTCGCATGTCGCTTTTGGTGTGGTAATTTCGGGTGGTGGGCTATTCCTAGCCACTTGCTTACTCCTCGTTCCGGTACCTTTGAAAAAGTTTACCCTGTTGTTGCTTGACATACCTTCTGTTCTGGTTCTGGTCTCGCACTGTAACTTGTATTTATCTGGCCGGTGTTTAGCAATCTTGAAGTTAAATGTGTCTCAAATTTGAAGAATTAGCTGAGGCTTCAACTGTGCACACATTTTGTGTAGGGAGCCTCCTGGTGTAATGATAATGCATGTAAATGCATGTAAATGTTCCAGTCCTGCCCCCCCCCACCCGGCTGCACCCCACTCACTGTCCAGGAGCATGAGGTACGGCGCGTGCTCCTGGCAGTGAACCCCAGGAAGGCTGCCGGACCAGACGGGGAGTACCTGGCAAGGTGATCAGAGCGTGTGCCCACCAGCTCACCCTGATTCTCACCAGGATTTTCAACCTCTCCCTGGCCCAAGCAGTCATCCCCCCCTGCCTAAAAACAGCCACAATCATCCCCGTGCCCAAAAGGTCATCTGTCACCAGCCTAAATGATTACCGCCCTGTGGCCCTCACACCGGTAATCATGAAGTGCTTTGAGAGGCTGGTTCTCCAGCACATCAAAGACCATCTGCCCCCCACTTTCGACACCCATCAGTTTGCATATCGTGCAAACAGATCCACAGAGGACGCCATCGCTGTAGCTCTCCAATCTGTGTTGAGCCACTTGAAGCAGCAGCAGAGCTACGCTCGCATGCTCTTTGTGGATTACAGCTCAGCGTTCAACACAATCATCCCGGACATTCTCACCACCAAACTGCACACCCTGGGCCTCCCCCCTGTCACATGTTCCTGGATCAAGGACTTCTTAACCAACCGGCCCCAGACTGTGAGACTTGGCCCCCATCTCTCCTCCACCCGCACACTGAGCACTGGCTTCCCACAGGGCTGTGTGCTGAGCCCCCTCCTGTACTGCCTCTACACCCATGACTGCAGTCCGGCCCACAATAACAACCTCATCGTCAAATTTGCTGACGACACCACAGTGGTCGGACTCATCTCAAAGGGAGATGAGGCAGCTTACAGAGAGGAGGTCCTGAAGTTGACAGCCTGGTGTTCAGAGAACAACCTGGTACTGAACACCATGAAAACCAAAGAGATCATCATCGACTTCAGGAAGCACAGGACTGACCCAGCTCCCCTCTACATCAACGGCGAGCGTGTGGAGAGGGTCCACACCTTCAGGTTTCTCGGTGTCCTCATCTCTGCTGATCTCTCTTGGTCAGATAACATCCCAGCTGTTATCAAGAAGGCTCAGCAGCGACTTCACTTCCTGAGGGTCCTCAGGAAGAACAACTTGAACTCAAACCTGCTGCTGACCTTCTACCGCTCATCCATTGAGAGCCTGCTGACGTACTGTATCACAGTATGGTACGGCAGCTGCACTGAGGCAGACAGGGTCAGGCTTCAGAGGGTAGTCAAGACAGCACAAAGAATCGTTGGCTGCCCTCTCCCCTCCCTGATGGATATCTACACCTCCCGCTGCATCAGCAGAGCCAGGAACATCATCAAGGACAGCTCACACCCTGGCTTTGACCTGTTTGACCTGCTGCCCTCTGGCAGGCGCTACAGGTGCATCAAAGCCAGAACAAACAGACTCAGGAACAGTTTCTTCGCCAGAGCAATCACCACCCTGAACTCACACACTCACCCACTGTAACTGTGCAACACCCACATCTCTGTGCAATATTATATCATTCATACTGAACAATATCTAACATTCCTATATTGTGTAATATCCAGTATTCATTCACTAGTGCAATATTCATCATCTTCATTATTATATGTTAAGATAAAATAGTGTTTATTTGTCACATGCACAGTTATACACAGTACAATGCACAGTGAAATGTATTTTGTACCTGCAACCATATATACACACACATATAAATAAGAAGAATAAAAATAAAAAAAGTAATTCACACTATACACTATACTCTATATACTATACACTATACACACTTTTTAAATTATAATATTTACATTGTGCAATAATAGTCCAGTTAGGGCTCAGAGTTGAGCAGACGGATGGCTTGTGGGTAAAAACTCTTCTTCAACCTTTCAGTCTTAATCCTCAGGCAGCGGTAACGCCGGCCTGATGGGAGCAGGGAGAAGAGAGAGTGTCCGGGGTGGCTGGGCTGTTTTAGGATCTTCATGGCCCTCAGCCTGCACTGCTTGGTGTAAATGTCCTGCAGGTTGGGGAGGGTGGTTCTGATGGTCCGTTCAGCTGAACGAACCACCCTTTTTAGGGCCATGAAGTCCTGCTTGGTGCAGTTTCCCATCCAGGTGGTGATGCTCCCACGCATGATGCTCTCGATGGTGCAGGTGTAAAAGTTCCTGAGCACCTTGAGTGGGAGCTTGAAGTCTCTCAGCCGCCTGAGGAGGTAGAGACGCTGTCTGGCCTTCTTCACAGTGATGTTTATGTGATGAGTCCAGGACAGGTCCTGTGAGATGGTCACTCCCAGGTATTTGAAAGTGTCCACTCTTTCCACCTCAGCACCACTGATGACAAGTGGATGGTAGTCCCTCTGCTGCTTCCTGCTGAAGTCCACAATCAGTTCCTTTGTTTTGCTGACGTTGAGCAGGAGGTGGTTCTCCTGGCACCAGTTCTCCAGGCGGGAGACCTCTCTCCTGTAGGCTGTCTCCTCATTGTGAGAGATTAGTCCCACAACAGCAGTGTCGTCAGCAAACTTGATGATGACGTTGGACTCTGACGTGGCCTCGCAGTCATGGGTGTACAGTGAGTACAGCAGAGGGCTGAGCACACAGCCTTGGGGGGATCCAGTGTTGAGGGTGAGGGAGGATGAGGTGAGGTGACCCACTCGTACCACCTGTGGTCTGCTGGTCAGGAAGCTGTGAACCCACCTGCACAGGGATGGGCCCAGGCCCAGGTCCAGCAGCTTAGAGACCAGCCTGGAGGGAACTATGGTGTTGAATGCTGAGCTGTAATCTACAAACAGCACTCTCACATAGTTCCCCTTACCAGTGTCTATGTGTGAAAGGGTCTTGTGGAGGAGGAAGGATATGGCGTCATCTGTGGATCTGTCTGGCCGGTATGCAAACTGTAGTGGGTCGAGGGTGGTGGGCAGTGAGGAGGTGATGAATGTCTTGATGAGTCTTTCAAAACACTTCATCACCACAGAGGTGAGTGCTATGGGCCTGAAGTCATTGGGGCTGCTGGGGTGTGGTTTCTTTGGGACAGGGACTATGATGGAGACCCTTATGAGTGAAAAAACAAGGGAACAGTTTACCCTGCCCGGGATAGGGTTACCGGGGCCCCCCCCTGGAGCCAGGCCTGGGGAGGGAGCTCGAGGGAGAGCGTCTGGTGGCCAGGCATTAGCCCGTGGTGCTTGGCCGGGCGCAGCCCGAAGAGGTTACATGGGCCCGCCCTCCTGCAGGCCCACCACCCGCAGGAGGTGTCGTAGGGGTTGGGTGCAGTGTGTGGCGGGCGGTGGCCGAGGGCGGAGGCCCTGGCGGACCGATCCCCGGCTATCGAAACTGGCTATTGGGACATGGAATGTCACCTCTCTGGTGGGGAAGGAGCCTGAGCTAGTGCGTGAGGTTGAGAGATACCAGCTAGATATAGTTGGGCTCACCTCAACGCATGGCCTGGGCTCTGGAACCAGTCTCCTGGAGAAGGGCTGGACTCTGTTCCAGTCTGGAGTTGCCCTCGGTGAGAGGCGGCGAGCTGGGGTGGGTATTCTTGTATCCCCCCGGCTTGCTGCCTGTACGTCGGAGTTTTCCCCGGTGGACGAGAGGGTAGTTTCCCTGCGCCTTCGGGCTGGGGAACGGGTCCTGACTGTTGTTTGCGCTTATGCGCCGAATGACAGTTCAGGGTACCCACCGTTTTTGGAGTTGCTGGGTGGGGTGCTGGAGAGTGCTCCATCTGGTGACTCAATAGTCTTGCTGGGAGACTTCAACGCTCACGTGGGCAATGACAGTGAGACCTGGAGGGGCGTGATTGGGAGGAACGGCCTGCCCGATCTGAACCCGAATGGTGTTTTGTTATTGGACTTCTGTGCAAACCACAGTTTGTCCATAACAAACACCGTGTTCGAACACAAGGATGTCCATAAGTGCACATGGCACCAGGACACCCTAGGTCGCAGGTCGATGATCGATTTTGTAATCGTATCATCAGATCTGCGGCCGTATGTTCTGGACACTCGGGTGAAGAGAGGAGCTGAGCTGTCAACTGATCACCACCTGGTGGTGAGTTGGATCAGGTGGCGGGGGAAGATGCTGGACAGACCTGGCGCACCTAAACGTATTGTGAGGGTGAGCTGGGAACGCCTGGCAGAAGCCCCAGTCCGGGAGATCTTCAACTCCCACCTCCGGCAGAACTTCGACAGCATTCCGAGGGAGGCTGAGGACATTGAGTCCGAATGGACCATGTTCCGCACCTCCATTGTTGAGGCTGCTGCTCAGAGCTGTGGCTGCAAGGTGGTTGGTGCCTGTCGTGGTGGTAACCCCCGAACCAGATGGTGGTCACCGGAGGTGAAGGGAGCCATCAAGCTGAAGAAAGAGTCTTATCGGGCTTGGTTAGCCTGTGGGACTCCGGAGGCAGCTGACAGGTATCGACAGGCCAAGCAGAATGCAGCTCGGGTAGTGGCCAAAGCAAAAACTCGAGTGTGGGAGGAGTTCGGTGAGGCTATGGAAAAAGACTTTCGGACGGCATCGAAGCGATTCTGGCAAACCGTCAGGCGACTCAGGAGGGGAAAGCAGTGCTTCACTCACACTGTTTATAGTGCGGGGGGGGTGCTGCTGACTTCAACTGAGGCTATAGTCGGACGGTGGAAGGAATACTTCGAGGACCTTCTGAATCCCACTGACACGCCTTCTGTAGTGGAAGCAGAGTCTGGGGATGAGGGGGATGACTTGACCATCACTGGGGGTGAGGTCACTGAGGTAGTTAAACAACTCCTTGGTGGCAGAGCCCCTGGGGTGGACGAGATTTGCCCTGAGTTCCTGAAGGCTCTGGATGTTGTAGGACTGTCTTGGTTGACACGCCTCTGCAACATCGCGTGGAGATCTGGGGCAGTGCCATTGGATTGGCAGACCGGGGTGGTGGTCCCCATCTTTAAGAAGGGAGACCGGAGGGTGTGCTCCAACTTTCGGGGTATCACACTACTCAGCCTCCCCGGTAAGGTCTATGCCAGGGTGCTGGAAAGGAGGGTGCGTCCGTTAGTCGAATCTCGGATTCAGGAGGAACAATGCGGTTTTCGTCCTGGTCGTGGAACGCTGGACTAGCTCTTTATCCTCTCAAGGATATTCGAGTGTGCGTGGGAGTTTGCCCAACCAGTCTACATGTGCTTTGTGGACTTGGAGAAGGCATTCGACCGTGTTCCTCGGGGTGTTCTTTGGGAGGTTCTGCGGGAGTATGGGGTGTCTGGCCCATTGTTGCGGGCCATTCAGTCCTTGTACAACCACAGTGAGAGCTTGGTCCGTATAGCCGGTAATAAGTCGGATTTGTTTCCTGTGGGTGTTGGACTCCGTCAGGGCTGCCCTTTGTCACCGATTCTGTTCATAATTTTTATGGACAGAATTTCTAGGCGTAGCCAGGTGGCGGAAGGCTTCTTCCTTGGTGGCCTCAGAGTCTCATCTCTGCTTTTTGCAGATGATGCGGTTCTGTTGGCTTCATCAGGGGGGGGCCTCCAGCTCGCAGTGGAACGGTTCGCAGCCGAGTGTGAAGCGGCTGGCATGAGAATCAGCACCTCTAAGTCTGAGGCCATGGTCCTCAGCCGGAAAAGGGTGGAGTGCCCTCTCCGGCTCAGGAACGAGTTCTTGCCTCAAGTGGAGGAGTTTAAGTATCTCGGGGTCTTGTTCACGAGTGATGGGAGAAGGGAACGGGAGATCGACAGGCGGATCGGGGCTGCTTCTACAGTGATGCGGACGCTGCACCGGTCCGTCGTGGTGAAGAGGGAGCTTAGCGTAAAAGCGAAGCTCTCGATTTACCGGTCGATCTACGTTCCTACCCTCACCTATGGTCACGAGCTTTGGGTAGTGACCGAAAGAATAAGATCGCGAATACAAGCGGCAGAAATGAGTTTCCTTCGAAGGGTGGCTGGCCTTTCCCTTAGAGATAAGGTGAGGAGTGCGGCCATCCGGGAGGGGCTCAGAGTAGAGCCGCTGCTCCTCCACATCGAAAGGAGCCAGTTGAGGTGGCTCGGGCATCTGATTAGGATGCCTCCTGGCCGCCTCCTGGGTGAGGTGTTCCGGGCATGTCCCACCGGGAAGAGGCCCCGTGGTAGACCCAGGACACGCTGGAGAGATTATGTATCTCGGCTGGCCTGGGAACGCCTTGGGGTCCCTCCGGATGAGCTGGAGGAGGTGGCTGGGGAGAGGGAAGCCTGGGCTTCTCTGCTTAGGCTTCTGCCCCCGCGACCCGGCCCCGGATAAGCGGAAGAAAATGGATGGATGGATGGATGGACTATGATGGACTTTTTAAAGCAGGTGGGAATCACACACAGTTTCAGTGAGAGGTTGAATATCAGTGTAAACACAGGTGCCAGCTGGTCAGCGCAGGTCTTAAGGACACGTCCGCTAATACCGTCTGGTCCAGCCGCTTTCCTGGTGTTTACACGTCTAAACGCCCTCCTCACGTCGCGCTCCGTCACAGTGCGGCCTCTGTTTGATCAGACCACCGTGTCACTTCTCTCACAGCAGGGGGTTCCTGCCTGAGCCGTTGTTTGTATTTCGGCATGAGAAGCACAGAGGTGTGGTCAGACTTCCCAAAAGGCGGAAGACGCTTTGCTTTGTAGCCATCTTTGAATGGAGAATAGCAGTGGTCTAGGGTCCTCTCTCCTCTGGTGGGGCAGTCGATGTGTTGAATCAATTCCGGTATCAGCTTTTTCAAGTTTGCACTGTTAAAGTCCCCGGCTACGATGAGAGCCGCATCACGCTGGTTAGCCTGATAGGTGGAAATAGCCTCATGTAGCTCGGATAGGGCAGTGTTTGTGTCCGCCTGAGGTGGAATATAGACGGCGCTGAAGATGACCGAAGTGAACTCGCGGGGCAGGTAGTGGGGACGGCATTTCAGGGTTAGGAGCTCCAGGTTAGGTGAACATGATTGTTTCAGAAGGACAACATTCCTACTGTCACACCAGTTGTTATTAATCATTAGGCACACACCTCCTCTTGATTTTCCAGACTCACTCGTTCTGTCCGTGCGATGAACACTGAAGAACTCCGACGGCTGTACGGCGTGGTCCGGTATGAGGGGAGTCAGCCATGTCTCCGTGAGACAGATGATTTTGCAGTCCCTTATGTCCCTCTGAAACTGTATCCTGGCCCTGAGTTCGTCCAGCTTGTTATCCAGTGACTGGACATTAGCCAACAGGATGCTCGGCAGTGGCGTTTGGTGCGCGCTGCGCCTCAGCCTCTCTCTTACGCCGGCTCTTTTCCCTCGGGGCCTTGTCCGTGACCTGGGTCCTTTGTTTGAGCTGGCCCACTGGAAACGCTGGATCTCCCGAGGCCAAGTCGGGTCGGGAGAAAAAGGTGTCAGAATACAGCCAGAGTGCTGTATTCTGATATTAAAAAGAGTCTGTCTGTCATACGTGATATGACACAGAGCAGGCGGAGTTATAAAGTCCAAAATTAGAGCTAAACCTAATATATACAAACAAAGCGTAGGAGCAGGTACGACGGCTGCTGACCTCACCAGCGCCATCTTGGATAATCATGTATACACGCATTTACTTTCTTACAATGTACAGATGCACCAATGTAGGTATGTATGTATATATTTTTATACATTCTATTTTTTGTATATTTTACACATTGTTTATTTTCTGTATATCTCTTGATCATATTGATTATACTAGACTATAATATTTTTTAATATTTTTGTTTTCATTTAGAGAGTTTGATTTTCTGTTACATGGCACTGAACAGGAGTGGCCCTCCAAGCTCATTGTACATCCTGTATAATGACAATAAAGGCATTCTATTCTATTCTATTATAAATATTGTGACCCAAAAGAAAAAAAAAAAAAGTGTTACACTCCCCGTCGGGGAATCGAACCCCGGTCTCCCGCGTGACAGGCGGGGATACTCACCACTATACTAACGAGGAGATGGTGTTTCTCATCAGCCCTTCCTTTTTTAAAGAACAAGGACAGGGATAGTATAATGATCCTGTCTCAACGCAAACTGTTCTTCTGTGATGTAGATAGGAATTAAAAATGGGGTGGAATTAGGTGAAACATGATTTTCCTGCCCTTTTGACTGTGTACCCTCCTGTTGCACTTCTGGATGGTGAGGGTGGTAGCGCTATGTGAGCATTGGTGGTTCAGTGGTAGAATTCTCGCCTGCCACGCGGGAGGCCCGGGTTCGATTCCCGGCCAATGCAGTATATTTATTTTTTCCATCTTTTCTAACTTATTTGAAAACCCTTAATCCTTCTCAGGCTCAGGCCAGTGCTGAATAGTGGTCAAAATAATCCAAAAATTAAAGTGAAAAGAAATCTTTCACTCCCCGTCGGGGAATCGAACCCCGGTCTCCCGCGTGACAGGCGGGGATACTCACCACTATACTAACGAGGAGATGATGTGTGAGTGTTCAATGTTTCACAGTTTCTCTGGAGTCTGCTGGAAGACATCTAAATGTGCAGGCTAGAAAAAAAGATAAGGAATGCATTGGCCGGGAATCGAACCCGGGCCTCCCGCGTGGCAGGCGAGAATTCTACCACTGAACCACCAATGCATGTCCTCCTGAGACACGGTAATTCATTTTTGTGCACTGTAGTACACATAGTATTATACGTGCCACTCTTCTACATCCTGATGTTTCTTAAGGAGGACCACTGTAGCTGTACTTCCAACAGTACATTGACCAAAAACTAATTCAGGACCTGTCCTTCTTCACCAATCAGCGTATGGTACAGGATTCAGGGTCTAGTTTAAACACAACATCAGAAGAGATCAAAACCTTTTTAGGAATTTCCATGTATATGGCATGCCTTGGATATCCAAGAATCAAAACGTACTGGGCTGCCAAAACAAGAGTCGCAGTTATAGCGGATCCCATGACACGTGATCGTTTCTACAAGATCAGGTCTTTGCTGGAAGTGGTATGTTTTGGTATTCTGCTCACAATGATTTCAGTGGAGCTTTCAATTTTCATAATCAGCCAGTGCTTGAACTACAGATGATTTCAAGCTGTATCATCTAACACTGAGGTAGGCAAGGCAGAGTATAATATGAGTCTTTCAAAACACTTCATCACCACAGAGGTGAGTGCTATGGGCCTGAAGTCATTGGGGCTGCTGGGGTGTGGTTTCTTTGGGACAGGGACTATGATGGAGACCCTTATGAGTGAAAAAACAAGGGAACAGTTTACCCTGCCCGGGATAGGGTTACCGGGGCCCCACCCTGGAGCCAGGCCTGGGGAGGGAGCTCGAGGGAGAGCGTCTGGTGGCCAGGCATTAGCCCGTGGTGCTTGGCCGGGCGCAGCCCGAAGAGGTTACATGGGCCCGCCCTCCTGCAGGCCCACCACCCGCAGGAGGTGTCGTAGGGGTCGGGTGCAGTGTGTGTCGGGCGGTGGCCGAGGGCGGAGGCCCTGGCGGACCGATCCCCGGCTATCGAAACTGGCTATTGGGACATGGAATGTCACCTCTCTGGTGGGGAAGGAGCCTGAGCTAGTGCGTGAGGTTGAGAGATACCAGCTAGATATAGTTGGGCTCACCTCAACGCATGGCCTGGGCTCTGGAACCAGTCTCCTGGAGAAGGGCTGGACTCTGTTCCAGTCTGGAGTTGCCCTCGGTGAGAGGCGGCGAGCTGGGGTGGGTATTCTTGTATCCCCCCGGCTTGCTGCCTGTACGTCGGAGTTTTCACCGGTGGACGAGAGGGTAGTTTCCCTGCGCCTTCGGGCTGGGGAACGGGTCCTGACTGTTGTTTGCGCTTATGCGCCGAATGACAGTTCAGGGTACCCACCGTTTTTGGAGTTGCTGGGTGGGGTGCTGGAGAGTGCTCCATCTGGTGACTCAATAGTCTTGCTGGGAGACTTCAACGCTCACGTGGGCAATGACAGTGAGACCTGGAGGGGCGTGATTGGGAGGAACGGCCTGCCCGATCTGAACCCGAATGGTGTTTTGTTATTGGACTTCTGTGCAAACCACAGTTTGTCCATAACAAACACCGTGTTCGAACACAAGGATGTCCATAAGTGCACATGGCACCAGGACACCCTAGGTCGCAGGTCGATGATCGATTTTGTAATCGTATCATCAGATCTGCGGCCGTATGTTCTGGACACTCGGGTGAAGAGAGGAGCTGAGCTGTCAACTGATCACCACCTGGTGGTGAGTTGGATCAGGTGGCGGGGGAAGATGCTGGACAGACCTGGCGCACCTAAACGTATTGTGAGGGTGCGCTGGGAACGCCTGGCAGAAGCCCCAGTCCGGGAGATCTTCAACTCCCACCTCCGGCAGAACTTCGACAGCATTCCGAGGGAGGCTGAGGACATTGAGTCCGAATGGACCATGTTCCGCACCTCCATTGTTGAGGCTGCTGCTCAGAGCTGTGGCTGCAAGGTGGTTGGTGCCTGTCGTGGTGGTAACCCCCGAACCAGATGGTGGTCACCGGAGGTGAAGGGAGCCATCAAGCTGAAGAAAGAGTCTTATCGGGCTTGGTTAGCCTGTGGGACTCCGGAGGCAGCTGACAGGTATCGACAGGCCAAGCAGAATGCAGCTCGGGTAGTGGCCAAAGCAAAAACTCGAGTGTGGGAGGAGTTCGGTGAGGCTATGGAAAAAGACTTTCGGACGGCATCGAAGCGATTCTGGCAAACCGTCAGGCGACTCAGGAGGGGAAAGCAGTGCTTCACTCACACTGTTTATAGTGCGGGGGGGTGCTGCTGACTTCAACTGAGGCTATAGTCGGACGGTGGAAGGAATACTTCGAGGACCTTCTGAATCCCACTGACACGCCTTCTGTAGTGGAAGCAGAGTCTGGGGATGAGGGGGATGACTTGACCATCACTGGGGGTGAGGTCACTGAGGTAGTTAAACAACTCCTTGGTGGCAGAGCCCCTGGGGTGGACGAGATTTGCCCTGAGTTCCTGAAGGCTCTGGATGTTGTAGGACTGTCTTGGTTGACACGCCTCTGCAACATCGCGTGGAGATCTGGGGCAGTGCCATTGGATTGGCAGACCGGGGTGGTGGTCCCCATCTTTAAGAAGGGAGACCGGAGGGTGTGCTCCAACTTTCGGGGTATCACACTACTCAGCCTCCCCGGTAAGGTCTATGCCAGGGTGCTGGAAAGGAGGGTGCGTCCGTTAGTCGAACCTCGGATTCAGGAGGAACAATGCGGTTTTCGTCCTGGTCGTGGAACGCTGGACTAGCTCTTTATCCTCTCAAGGATATTCGAGTGTGCGTGGGAGTTTGCCCAACCAGTCTACATGTGCTTTGTGGACTTGGAGAAGGCATTCGACCGTGTTCCTCGGGGTGTTCTTTGGGAGGTTCTGCGGGAGTATGGGGTGTCTGGCCCATTGTTGCGGGCCATTCAAATCCTTGTACAACCACAGTGAGAGCTTGGTCCGTATAGCCGGTAATAAGTCGGATTTGTTTCCTGTGGGTGTTGGACTCCGTCAGGGCTGCCCTTTGTCACCGATTCTGTTCATAATTTTTATGGACAGAATTTCTAGGCGTAGCCAGGTGGCGGAAGGCTTCTTCCTTGGTGGCCTCAGAGTCTCATCTCTGCTTTTTGCAGATGATGCGGTTCTGTTGGCTTCATCAGGGGGGGGCCTCCAGCTCGCAGTGGAACGG